>NW_026068038.1:2918054-2947130 GCF_014885135.2 Alexandromys fortis | reverse complement strand
GTCGAGCTGTCTGGCAACACAATTCAGAACCTGGAGACACAGGCCTGGGCAGATAGGTATAGGAAGGATGATATGGCTTGGGACTGACAGACAAGATACAAGTCTGTACTGCACAGCTAAATGGCTTTGAAGAAATCACTTCTTAGGCTAGGTGGTAGTGGCACGCGCCTTTAATCCCAAGCAGAGGTAGGTGGAAGGTGGATCTCTGTGAGTTCAAGGCCAGCCTGGTCTACAAGAGCTAGTTCCGGGACAGGCTCCAAAACTACAGAGAAAGCCTGTCTCGGGGGAAAAAAAGAGAGAGAGAGAGAGAGAGAGAGAGAGAGAGAGAGAGAGAGAGAGAGAGAGAGAGAGGAAAGAAATCTTTACTTCTTTCCCCTTTTTGAGATGGAGCTGTACCTCTTAGGAGTACTGGGAAGGCTGGAGACCCAGCAAGAGTGTGGCTGAGGCCATGGGGTTGACCCTGGTGGGCCAAGAGGGAAAGAAACAGCTCCAAGCAGCCCAGATTTCACAGTGCTCTAAGCCTCTCCAGGATCTGCTCTGGAGGGACTGACACCCACCCCCACCCCCATCCCGGCACTTGCAGGCTTGCTGAGAAGCAAGAACTCCCTCTTCGGTGGCTTCCCTGGACGCCCACCAGTGGAGCCGCATACCTGACCAGTCCCAGCTCAGGCTGCTTATGGTGTGTGCCAGGGAAGCAGGGCAGGAAGATACAGCCTCAGAAGGACAAGTCTACTGCTCTAGTTCCTGCCCTTGGCTTTTCTGAGCCTGTGGGATCCAGGAGGCCTTCCCAGCCACCTCAGTATGGGAAGGAAAATTAATGAAAATTAACGGCGGGGTCCCGAGCTGCAGCTCCCTTGGTAGAGCACTTGTGTGGCTTGTACAACACCCTGGGTTCCGTCCTCAGCACCCGTAAACTGGGAACGGTGACACAGACTTGCAACCCCAGCTTTCGGAAGCAGAGGCAGAAGTATCAGAAGTTGAACCCCTTGAGGAACCCTTGCAGATGGGTTAACCAGGGAGCGAGGTGTCTGCAGTGGGGTGACAATCCAGAGGAACTGCCAGGAGAGGAGAGCTAGAGAGGAAAACGAGGTTCCCAGGGCATGCTGGGAAGTAGACACCCTTAGGCTGCTAGAGGGAAGGCAGGGAAAGAGCCGAGCAGCAAGCAGTCCTGAGCAGGGGACCAGGTGACTCTCAGTCCCCTCACTAGATCCCAGGATCCATGTGTGACTTGGGGCAGATCATGGCACCTCTGTGAAATGGGCTTTGAGTGGAATCAAGACCATAGGATCTCAGTGAGGACAAATGAGATCCGTCACGGGTTGGGCACAGAGTGCATGTGTGAGAACATTTCAGGCTCCGAGGCAGATAATGGCCTCTGGCCTCTATGATTCTGGTCCTATTGAAAAGAAAGGAAGTTAAGTATCTACAGGTTACTAGGCACCAGCAGGGTGCCTTTGAGATCATGGTCATGCAAGTGGTGACCACAACAACGTGGTACCATGGCCTGTGGCACCAGGGTGCCTACCAGTGGTCCAGCACAGAGCGAGTGTGCTGGGAGGTGACAGCAAGTGCCCAGCCCAGCTGCCCGTGGTGTCGCCACTCAATTGACTCTACTTTGTTTGGTACTTGAAACTCAGGTGAAGCCACTTCTCCCCTGTGAAAGGCTTCAGAGACACACAGTGTCCCCTAGTGTCCTGGGCCTGTGACCAGGGCCAGCCTGGCACTTGAGACATTTGGCCCTGGAAATACCATCCAAGCAGCCCTGTCTGCCCAAGGGCCCAAGGGCAGACTGGACAGGTGAAGGGCTGGTGAGGACGGGCTGCTCCGTGCGGAAGCAGCCAGCCACAGTCGCCTTCTTTGGTGGTTGTCACAGGAGACTGGCCACCGGCCCTACAGCCAGGCATGGTGTTGATAGGTCCCCACAGCTGCGGCCACACATGTGCCCAGCCATCAGTCTTCGGACAGTTGGGGGATGGGAGGGGCTGAGCGCCGGCAGGAGGTGGGGCCAGAGGCCACAGCTGGGGGACAGCAGGTGCCGCAGCCTGGGTGGCTACTGTGTGCCATCTGCTCCCATTCCGCCCCTCCTCATGGGCCCAGAAAGATGGGGGCTTCTTGCCTGCTCCTTGCAGACTCAGACACAAGCCAGCACAGGCCGCTGGGCTTGTCTAAAGTGTCTCTGAGCTTCTCTCCCTCTGCAGACCAGGGAGGGACTTAGATGAGATCTGCCACCTGGTAGGTATCACTTACGGATCATCGGCCACAGAAGCTGGGCCACCTGGACTTATATGTGTCTGCCAACGATGGGACCCTGAAATGGGGTGCAAGGTTAAGGGGTGATGCCCACAGTTGCCATGATGATGGCCAAGAGACAAGGAGTTCTGAATGTTTTGACACAGTCTGCCCGCCCTTCCCGTGGGAGACCCTGTGGGTATGATCAGAACATGGCCTGCAGGCAGTCACTGGGGCAGAGATGTCAGCCTTCTGCCTATAGCAGACAGGAGTCTCCCCTTGCTGGCTCTGGAGAGCTGGTCACATGGCAAAAAAGCAACTTACACAGGTCCGCCTACCCTACCCGACCATTCCTTAAGATGAAAGGGAAGTCCCAGGACTCACCATCCCCTGCAAAGGATGCCTAAGCAAGGCCTGCCCCTTGGGCTTCGGCTCACCCCATGCCTCGGCTTCATGGTCGTATTCTAGAGCCCTTGGCTATCCAGGATCCACCTGACCATCGTCACCGCCTTACCTTCTTCCTCCTCATCTGGCCCTGAGCTGAGCACCTTCTGAGAGTTAGGTCACTGGGACATGCTTGAGCCTGGACGTCCTAAGCCTGTGGCTCACATTTCAGGGGCCAGGCTCCTAGCATCCTGACATCCACGAGCCTCCTGTAGGAGTCCCAAGGACCACAGGGCAGGAGATGGTTAAGATGCTGGTTCCACACCCTGAAGCCAGTTCACCTGTCCCCCTGCACAGGTCCTAAAGGAGACTATCTGAGCTCTGAAAATCTGGGGTCATCACTCGCCATGTATCTTACAAATGGGGATACTCAGGCCAGGAGCGTGAAAACCTGCATTGTGGACTTGCACAGACTAGTCCTGATGAGCCCACCTTTGGCCTGACTTCGTGTTTCACCTGTACATGGACGCTAGCCACCTGTGAGAGCACGTGTGTCTCCCACTGGATGGGTGGAGTCAGGAGTCCACCTGGCCAGTGGATGCTCAGGCCCCTGCCCAGGTGCTGGCTAGCCAGCTCTGCCCTCCCTCAGCTGCTTGATATCTCTCTCTCTCTCTCTCTCTCTCTCTCTCTCTCTCTCTCTCTCTCTCTCTCTCCCTCCCCCCCCCCCCCCCCCCCCCCCCCCCCCCCTCTCCTTAGCTGACAGAAAGGAGAAGACTGCAGCAATGCCAGACTCTCCGGCTGAAGTGAAGACGCAGCCCCGGTCCACACCCCCCAGCATGCCACCCCCACCTCCCGCCGCATCCCAGGGAGCCACACGACCACCCTCCTTCACACCTCACACACGTGAGTCCCCCCTCATAGCACGGCAACAGACCAGGGCAGGGAGAGTAGAGTAGGTGGAGCCACTTGAAATTCTGTACTCTACATTTAACTTTAAACGTGACCCAGGGACCCGTTTGCAGCCTAACCTTGGGCTCAGATCCCAGCTCCTCCTACTTAACTGTGCTACTTTGAGTTAGCTACTTAACCTTTCTGGCCCAACTTCCTCATTTATAGAGTAGGGGCCTCCTGTGGTTCCCGTCTTACAGTCATTGTGGAAATGCCATAACAGACATTACCAGCCTATAAGCACTGATGTCTGAAGGGCCCAGGTACTTAGGTTCATCTCAACAGCCCAGAGCAGAGACCTGCACTCTGGGGATGGGGTGGGGGAATTCCAGAGAGCAGACATGGCAGCTCTCCTCCATAGCCACCTCTTTTCTTAGAAAGATTGTGACTTAGACTCTCAGGTGTTGAGCAGTTGGAAAGACAGAAACTCCCAGGGTTGGGCCATTAAAGGGGACAATTACTCATGCCTCTTCTCCCAAGATAAAGTCTATCCTAAGTGTTCTGGCAGGAAAAAGAAGCCACGGGCCATCCCCACTACAACCTTCAAATACACGTACTTGAGGGACCCTTCCCCAGACCTCAAACTGAAGCAATACCCCTCTCTGAGGGAGGGGTCTCAGTACCTCAGCCTGATGTCCCCTGGTTTCCAGGGCATGGGTGCTTCTCTGGTCTTTCCATTTCTGGACATGGAGCACTGACTCTGCCCTTCAAAGGCAGCGCTCTAAACAAAGCCCTGCTATCTAGAGAAAGGCCGACATGGAGAGCAAGCAGCTCAACCCGAGGCCAGCCTCGTCCTGTTGACAGGGTGTCAGGCTCCTGCTTTGAGGGTTACTATCATCGGCTTCCAGGTACAGCGGCATGGAGCCAAGACTGTCTGAGAATGTGCCCGGCACAGGGCAGGTTGTCTCATGGCTGAATGCTCATATACACCTTCCAGTCTCTTGGGAAGTTCTGTCTCCCACTTCCTACAGTGTTAACCGGAGTCCAGTAATTGGTTAGCCTGGACTGGGGGCTCCTAGCTCTGCCTCTTGTAGCTGGGACTCTACCCTTAGCAGCCTTGCTGCTCTCAGAGGACAGAGGTGCCTGCCAGGCCCTGGATCTGCATGCTGGCCATGCTCCTCCAGGCCAGAGGTGCCTGTGCCTTTTCTCCCATTCTTCTGCCCATAGTGCTGTGGCTGAGATAGTCGCCTTCCCTTCCTTCCCCAACCACCCTTCCCTCTGGGCTGAACTGCAGGGAGACTCTGGCTGCTGGGCAACTAGCTTCAAAGCTTATCCAGTGGATAAGAGGAGACTCTGTGGGACTGTGCCAATGTCACCAGCCAGTGCCTTAACCTAAGGATGGGAATTGTTTGTTGGGGAGACTGCTATGCCCCCTCTCCCAGCAGTGAGGCCATGATACACTCCCTGAAACAATGGTCCTCCAGATGTCTGGAGGTCCCAAGCAGGAAGGAAGAACAGAGCAGCTCACAAGCTGATCTTGGACTCTGAACTGTCACCGACCCTGAGGGTGTGCCTCCCCCAGCCTGCATTTCCCTGTGGACCAGGTTCTGATCCCAAAAGCTGGCCTGGACGCCAGATGTTCCTGGTTAGGAGTGAGGATGGGATCAGCTGGGACCTTCAGGGCTTTACTTTCATGGGGCCTATAAAGAGATGTGAGGGCAGCCAGTGCATGTGCGGTGCAGTACACAGGGAGTTGTGTCCCCACCCCCACCCCTCAGTCCCACCCTGGGGATTGCAGCTCTGTCTATAGAGCACAAGGCTTTCGTTTTTCTCTAAGCTGACACTTGCAGTCCGTGGGCCTTCAGATCTGTGGGGCTAGTTGGTGCATAAACCTGAGGCTTAGGCCTCTTGAGGTCACCTCAGGTTTGTTCCTAATCCACATGGTTAACCACACCCCTGCACCTGGCTGGTGCTGGTGGCAGTCCTGGTAAAGCCTCTGCAGCCAGCTGCAGATTCCTGCCCAGTGCTTCAAGCCAAACGAAGAGACTGACCTTGAACCTCTACTTGAGGGCTGTGGTTTTCCTGGCCCAGTGATCATCCTGGACACAGCTTGGTCTCCGGCTGGAGAGATGGACAGGAGGCTGAGTGTGGAGCCTGGGACAGTGCAAGAGGCATTGACCCAGACGACACTCCTCTCAGGCAGGGAGCCCCTAGCTGGGTTGAGCTCGACAGGGGGCTCACTACTCCTAGTGCCCATCTCCACTGATAACCCAATTCAGGTAGCTCACACGTGAATCTCAGTGATTGATAACACACAACTCGGGGCCCAAGTCCCTTAAGGACAGTGCTGAGGAGCTGACTGGGCCCTTTCTGGGGGGGGATAGCTTTTAAGAGGTAGGCGCTGTGCATGCGGACAGATACTCAGTGCAACTGTTATTTTGCAGAGGAGGAAACTGAGGCCCAGAGGAGGAGTGGACTGGCCCCAGTGGCAACAGCATGGTCTCTAGGACTGCCACTGAGCAATAGAGGGGACGGGCCGCTGCGGCGCCCTCCTGACAGCGTGTTCTTCTTATTTTGCTTACAGATGGCGAGGATGGACCTGCGACGTCTCTGCCCCACGGCCGTTTCCACGGCTGCTTAAAGTGGTCCATGGTCTGTCTCTGTAAGTAAAATAACAAGAACCATGGGCTTCAAGGAGGCCGCCTGGGTCCTTCTTGCTGCCTCTACACCCCCTTTGTTGGATCTCCAGCCACATTAGAGACAAGAGAGGCCCAGGGGCCTAAGGGCTAGAGACTGAGACCCTCAGACAGTGTGCTGGGACTGTAGGACCTTCGCATGTGAACACCTTCTGAGCATCATCCCCGACAGTCAAACAGGCTGTGAGAAGACAGGGGGACATGTGTCAAAGACAAGTCAAGCGCCACTGTTTCAAGAGACTTTAGCTCCCACTATTGACAGATACTGGCAGATACAGTTGCCTGTGCCTCAGTTTCCCCACCTGTAAAGAGATGCTGTCACAGTATGGAGTGCTGAAGGTGATTCGTGCACCATGCTGGCAAAGCCTTGTTGCCATGTCTGACCCATGCCGCATGCCCTGTGGGCATCAGTCACTAGTGGATGATCCCACCAAAGCTCTGGGTGATGTCCATACTACCCGCCCCCATCATCAGGTGTTACTGCATCTTAGCAGTCCTACCGGGGCCAATTAGCTGCATCTCCCAGGTGTGCACAGCTGCCATGTAACTTCTGGGCTCTAAGAATAAGGAAGAGGTTGCATGTGTTATGTTCTATGTTGTCCTTGCTGCCATCATTCTATGCCATGCTTGGCCACACACTAGGGCCTGGCACGCGGCCTGATTGGCTGTCAACTGTTGACTGGTTCTTGTTGTGGTGATAATGGTGTTCTCCTAGCCAGGGAGACAGCGTGGAAGAACCGTTAACAGGGTTCGTGCACCCCAAGCCAACTCCCACCCAAGCCTCAAGACCAGGGGAGCTATGGGGGTGCTAGTTTGTGCCCCCAAACATCAGCCGAGGACACGTGTGCAGTCTAAGTTAGTAACACACCTGTTGTGGTAATGAAAACACTTGTGCTGGGGGCTATTTTTGGCGTCTCTTTAGCTGCTGAGACTGCCCGGCAGCCGCGGGAGGGAAGACAGACAGGCAGTGAGGCGAACAGGCCACGGGGGACCCAGGCGCTCAGAGCAAGACTGGTAAGCGGGCCTCAGGGAGGACAGGACCAGGTCAGGCTGGGTCTGGTGGGTGGCGGGCTAGATAATGTGGACATTGGCATGTCTTAGAAACTATTAAAAGATCCAGGGCCCTGGTGATAAAACACTTGGTCTTAAGACACAGGTCCACCTATTAGTGAGGTCTCCGTGGCAACAAGCCATCTCCTAGTCTGGCTGAGGTGACAGCAAGTGGCTGTCATTAGGTTTGACTGGGGCATGTGTGTCCGTGGCTGTCAGAGCTTACTGGTGAGAGAGAAGTCCACCCAGTGGGGTCCTCTGGACATGGTCTTAGAGAGGCTGGGAGCCCAGAGCTGTTGGTGTGCTGTATGCAGACATCACAGACCATCTCAGAGCAAGAAGGGTGCTGGTATGCACAGACTTACGCTGGCCTGCTTCTACTAACATACAGTCATTCTGGAACTGACTGTATATCCCAGGCCCTGTGGTGGACTCTTGAGATAATGTGGGGAACCAAATGGAGATGCTTCCACTTCCATGTGCATAGCCCCCACCAGGACAGAGGAGCCGTTTAGAACTGTATACAGAGGGTTCCGTGCCTGGTGGCAGCACAGAAACACCAAGGTGGCCTGTGAGCCTGGGTCCCTCTCCCCACATGCTCTGCAGCTTCTGCTCCTCAGGAGCAGCTGTCGAGGGGTACCTCACCCAACACCCAACATGTAGAGTCGGTCGGGTCAGTGGTGGCATTGGCAGGCTCCAGCAGCCATGCGGTGGGAAACAAGGAAGACGGCTGTGCTCTGATCCTAGAGCCACCTCAGAACTTCAGAGTGACTTGGGACCATTGGCAGACAGACCTAGGTCTGGCCTACATTGTACGTCTCAACTGGTGTTGCTCCCCCAACCGTCCAGGGTTTATGACATGGGGGTGTCTGAGGACCTGTGAAAGTCCTTGTATCAGGTGACTGTCAGGCTGGAGGTGAGGATAGAGGAATGGGAAGGGGTGTCCCCTGAGGGGACTATGACAGTGTTCACACCCACACCACACTGTAACAGCCCTGGGCTGGGTCCTGCCTTACACTCCTGGGGAAGGTAGGGGTCAACCCTAGGATCAGACAGTTGGGAAACACCAGTTGGGTCTATGCATGAACCGTTTATCCCAGGGCCTTAGTGGCCTTGTCTGTTACGTGGGTCTAGAACATCCTTGTGTGGAACCACCAGTCCCGGCCCCAGGTTTATTTGGGCTGGAGCCTCAGGCAGTATCTGGGCAAGACAGAGTTAGTTACTGTACTAGTTAGCAAGAGAGGGCTATGTGGGGCCCATAGGGGAGACAGAAACCCCAAGACTGGCAGAGTAGGATTAGGTCCCCCATCCTGTAGTGTAGGCAGAGGCGTGACAGGATCCTGCAAGAGCCATAGGGCAAGGAAGGGAGGGACTTAGGTAAAGGCCCCACCTCACCTTTCCATGTGCAGCCCTTAGGCCACCTCCCAGTGCTTGGATCAAGATGTGCAGGCAGGTGCAGTCTAGAGTGACTTGCTGAGGTACCCACTGCCTGAAGCAAGCAGATACTCCAAGGGAACTCTGTATCTAGAAAAAGGGCTCCCCTTCTCCCTTGGCACTTATAGCCCGACCAGGCCTCACCACAGCTAGAGCTTTGGGGACTGTGATCTTGAGGGCACCCCAGACCTACACTCTCAGTACAGGCCCGAGAACCTGGCTTCTGCACACTTGGTCAAGGCAGGGGACAGTGGTGCATCCCTAAGGTCAGGGGACATAAGACACAAACAGAAACAACAGTTGAGTGAGCCAGAGGTGTTTGCATGTGTCTGTATCTAAAGGAAGCATTTATGACCTCTGAACTCTGACCTGTGTGCAGACTCTGCTAATCATACCTTTGTCACTCCAGGCTGAGAGGCAAGGACTCTGAGGCAGCCCCTGGCCTTGGCCCTGGTACTCTGAGTTGATGGCAGGGTCACCCAGTGAGCCATGGCTCAGTGACTGGCAGCTGTGATCCTGTAGTATGCTTATCAGCTGTCTCCTTAGTCACCTGATTGTCCTTAGCATGAACTAGCCCTGGACACCGTCTTCTGTGTCAAAATCCCCCGAAGAACCCAACCAGCTCTTCCTGGGGGGCGGGTCTCAGTTGCTCCGCCTGATCTCGAGTCCCCTCACTCAGGCACTGGGCTACTTGTTGGCAATGGTGTTAGTCAGGCTTAGAGAGGCTCAGGATCCTCAAGGTTGGGGAAGTTCCTGGGCCAGTCCTCAGGGCTAAGGAGAGTTGGGGCATTGCTCAGAGGTGGGGAAGAGATTGGGTAGAGGTTGTTGCTTGAGGTCATAACAGTAGAGGCAGAGTGGCTGGACTTTTCTTGAGGCGATGGGGGTGACTTCTCATTTCCCATACTATGGATGAAGAGGCCCTGCACTTGCTCCTAGTGGAAACCTGAGCCAGTCTGGTAGGATGGCCTGGGCATCTCCTGCGTGTGGAGGACCTGGACTATTGGCTGGTGTGAAGGCCTTGCCCTCAGGCCCAGGGTAAACCCCCAGAGACAGTGTAAGTGAGCCCCTCAAATGTCTGTCTCTGCAGCCACTTCCTGGGTGTGAGCCCTACCACCCTCCTGGCTCGGGTACCCGAGGTGAAGGGAGTCACCTCCCTAGTGCCAGTTTGCATATCTGCAAGAGTATAACACCCACAAGCACAGTAAGGTTGCAAGGATGGAAGGGCAGCTGTGCAGGCTGCTGGGCACAGCTGCTCTGGACTCTGCTGTCTGTCATCATCACTGCCATTTAGGTCGTTGTTGTCATTGTCACCATGTATAATTATGCCTGGCCCTCACACCCTGTCCTCCTGCAGTGATGAACGGGAGCAGCCACTCACCTACAGCCATCCACGGTGCCCCATCTACACCCAATGGCTTCAGCAACGGCCCAGCCACCTCATCGACTGCCTCGCTGTCCACACAACACCTGCCCCCAGCGTGTGGGGCGCGGCAGCTCAGCAAACTCAAGCGTTTCCTCACCACCCTGCAGCAGTTCGGCAGTGACATCTCGCCTGAGATTGGGGAGCGCGTGCGCACCCTGGTGCTGGGGCTGGTGGTGAGTCTCCAGGCTCTCGGGCCGCTGTGTTCCCCGTGGCAGCCACTCCGCCACAGGCTCCATCATTATGCCTACAACTCCATTATGCCCTGCTCATCCCTCAGGCCAGGCCCAGAGCCTCCTCCTTCCCGGGGTGGGGGTGGGGCAGCCGGTTCAGATAGTACATGGGAACCTTTAAGTGGGGTGCTCTCTCCTGCAGAACTCAACTCTGACGATTGAAGAATTTCATTCCAAGCTCCAGGAAGCCACCAACTTCCCACTGCGGCCATTCGTCATACCCTTTCTGAAGGTAAGCAAATCTGTCCTACGAGGTTCTCCCTGAGAGACCCCAGTCCCCAGTCCCCTCCCTACCAGGCATCATTCTCAGCTGTCCAGGAAAATGGTGCTGGCCCCAGATCTGACTAGTAGGGCTGTAACTAGATGCTTGACCTCATGATTCCCCCCCCCCCAAACCAGAGTGTTCTCATCCCTCACAGAGCTTTGAGTTGCCCACTCCATGCCAGGGTCTGCGCAAGGCTCCAGGGGTAGCATGAACGGACAGGAAAGTCCCCTGAAGCAATGCCCGTGTGGGAAGAGAGCGCTATCAGCCAGGTGTAGAATGTGGAAATGTGCGAAGTGAGAAAATATTCCCAACTCCCTCAAGGATTTCACGGTGACTGAGAAGGCTGGAGCAGCCTTAGGGAGTGCCCTGCAGGAAGCAGGCCTAGTATATACAAAGGCCCTGGGAAGGAGAAAAGGCTAAGTGAAGGGATGGGAGTGCCGAGGAAGTGACCAGGTGACAGACAGGCGGTGGGAGCCTTCTGGGGCCACATGAACGACCCGGTGGCACTGCACCTTTGGCAGAGTCACCAGAGCCCTTGAGCCAGGCAGGCTCCTCACCCCAGCCCAAACCCTCAGATGAGACGCTCCGTTTGTTTGGGGGTTGGGGCTAGGTTGGGTTTTGTGGTTTGGGGGGTTTTGTTGTTTTCAGTGCTGAGGGTTCAACACTGTCTTATAGATCCAAGTGTCCTGCTGCTGAGCCGTAGCTCCAGCCCTGTCTAATTCTGAGACAGGGTCTCATTAAGTTTCCTGGGCTGGCCTTGAACTCTTTATCCTCCTGCCTCAGCATCCAGTAGTTGGAATCGTAGGTGTGCACCAGTAGGCTTAGTGAGATGCTGGATTTTAAAATCTGGTAATACACACACACACACACACACACACACACACACACACACAGGGAATGAGCCAAGTCCTCACATAGGGCCTGTGACTCACTGCAGCCCTTCACCCTGAGGAGTGAGGATGGCATGCTTCCAAATGTGTTTGGCCGTGTGTTCTCTTCCCACTTAGACCTCGGGGGAGATGCTAGAATATCCACACCTTAGAGCACCCACCTCCACTTACAGCTAGAGCCACAGGTTATGCTTCCACTTGTCCGTGCTCTTCTTAGTCAAAGTTCAAGGTCAGACCACACAAGGGGTAAGCTCCAAGACATCCGAGACATGAGCCCCTACCAAGCCGCCTAGCAGACACTAGGCTGGCCCCATGCCTCTGCACTCAGCCCCTGTTGCTCGAGTGCTCCATTCTCTCAGGACAGCTACATCAGTAAAGTTTTTAACTGCCTAATTTAGACCAAGAATGGGTCATAAAGATCTCCGCGTAGATGCTCTCTTGACTGCTGGAGGGGGAGGCCCATGACTATTTAGGAAGGTGCTACTCTGGCTTTCCGACCAACCAAGAGGGGACCCTATCCAGTGAGGGCAGCGAGGCCCCTGGAGCTGCCTGAGCTCTTCCTTCTTTCGAGCCACTGGCCCTGGGCTCCTACCATGCTGTAACAGCAAAGTCGTTATGCTCTTTGACTGGGCAGAGTGGGCCGCTGCTCTGGCTCCTGTTTTGGCAACAAGGGTAGAAGGACTGGCTGCAACCTCATATTTTTAGGTTCTACCTTTGGCTCTTACTGCCCCTTCACCCCAGGATCTCCATATCATGGAGAAAGATGTACCACTCGGTGTCCCTAACAATGAGACACAGAGGTCCTAGGTCAGCTCTGAGGTGGGCAGAGAGAAATGAATGTGGAGAGGGTCCTGTGGCAAAGCAGTGCTGGGCAAGGTGTTCCACCCAGGGCTTGCTTTGGGTGATGCCACACTAGGTTAGGTAAGAAGGGTATGAGGGTAGGGACTCTGGGCAGTGAAAGCTGGGATATTCCAGGCATAAACAGGGTGGCCAACGCTACCAGGCATCTGCTGCGAAAACTGGCTCTGACAAAATAAGCAGGCGCATGGCATCCTAAGGCGGTGGCAGAGTCAGCAGTATGTGGAGGGTGAGGAGAATGCGAGCCTCCAACGCACCGCAAATGACTGCCAGGTGGGCCCACGCGCTAGCACCCGTGGCTTCTCTGTTGTCACTAGCTCCCGTGTGAGCCCAGCAAGGTATGGGTGGGAGGGAGGAGGGGACTGGATATGGGGTGTCATGTGGGGGTCCCCCTATGAGGTGCCAGAGGAATGAGGCTGGTGGGACATGTCCTGTGAATGTTGTGGAGACTCTGAACCAGCCTTGGGGCTGTACCAGCTAGAAAAGTGAGGTTCAGCTTTCCTGCCTGCTAACTTGACAGCGTCAGGGCCTGTGTGTCCCCCTCCAGGAGTGGCATCCGCAGTGATTCTCATGGCCACCTCTGGGGATGCCATTCTGAGAAGAAACTGTTCTGAAGATGTGGTTGGGAGAGCTGGGCTCCGACTGCAGGGCCTTCTTGGGTCCTTTCCTATGCAAGACAGAACTGCCTGCCACGCAGGAGGCAAAAGAACTGAGTTAATCCACGTGGGGCTCACGGGAGCCCATCATAGCGCTTCCAGAGTTCAGGTTTATGGGGGAGGCAGGAGGCAGTTGTGTGGCTTCCCAAGGTCACACAGCACCTGAGTAGCCCAGCCAGGGTGAGTGATCCACCAGTCTTCCATGGGACAGCCCGTGGTGGAAGGCTCTGCAGAGCCAAGTGGAGCGCGAAGAAGACTCGTGGTCCAGCTGTCACCATGGTGGTTCTGTGTGTGCTGTGTAGCCTCTGCCAGAGGCCCATTGAGGAGAAAGATGGTTTAGATTTTCCCGGACATCAAAATCTCCATGCCAAGTTAAGTTGGGGCCCAGGGTGCCCTGTGACCAGCTTGGTGTGTCCTCTGAATGATGCTTGGGACTTTTGAAGAAGCATGGGGACTTGTTCTTTCTGGGTGAGCAGTGGTCCTGTAACCCCAGTCAAGGACTGTACGGCTAGACTACCTGATACCTTAGGTCCCCTCCACTCTCTCCTGCATCCGCCCTCATGTATCTGGACAGTGGACTTTTCAGAAGCTGCCCCACCCGAGGCTCCAGCTCCCAGATGGCCCCAGCTGGCCAGGACCCCAGATGTTTCCCCACCCTAACTGCAACCAGATGGTGCTCATGCCCAGCCCCCACCCCACCATGCTGGCCAAAGAAAGGACAGGGTGGGTGGGGGACTGGTGAGGGAGGAGACTCTGGGCTACTGAGACCTCCCAGGACCTCATCCCAGCTCATGCTTCTGACGTGGTCGGCAGATGGTGAGCTGGCCTCCGTTCAGCTATCCAAACAGAAAAACAGGCTTGGCAGCCACACAGCTCAACAAAAATGCATCGGCTGCCTGATGGGCCGGGTGGATGCACCAGCAGGGGCTGAAGAGGCAGAGGCTTGGAGAAGACTGCCCTGGCAGCTTTGAGACGCATGGGAAAGTTGTGGATTGTGTTTATTTACAAATACTTAGAACTGCTGGTTCTCCCAAGAGCTTGCCACTGGGCCCCTGTCCAGCATACACGGGGCCAGCCTGCCACCCTACCCACTGCAGCTGTGGAAAGGCTGACCACCAGCAGTGCCTGGAGACCCTGGTCTAGCACTAGGGTGAAGTTCATAGGTTTAGAGATGGGGTCTGGGAGCTCTGGTGGCCTCGTCTGCAAATGCAGAATCGAGTTGTGACATCATCCCTGAGGCTGGGGTTCATGAAGGTCATATTCCCTGTGTGCTCAGAGCTGCATGACCGCAGAAGGCATACTCTGGTGTCTGAGGTCCTCCTGTGAGCTTTGTTCCTGGCTGAGACTGAAAAGCGGGAGACTGGGGCTCCTGGCCTGTGCATTTTGGGGTTCAGAGCAGAGACCCTGCTGATTCTGCTCCCCTTACACACACACATACTCTCTCTGCTTGGTTGCTTGAACTTTGCTTTCCTTCTCTGCGCCAAAAACAACATGGTGCCTGCTTGACAAGGTACAGGTAGAGAATATTGCCTTCAGACTCAGAGAGGAAGCATGATGATATAGAAAGTCCATACGTTGCTGTGTGTCCAGCAGGACACAGACCTGTCACTTCCCACAGTGCTATGGGAACGAGCAAGGAACCTGGGGGACCCAGAGCCCTGAGTCACACACAGGTAGCTCTGGGCTGTCTTCCGGTCCAAACAGGTTAGGTGGGCTTGCATGCCAGCTGACAGTCAGCTGTGTCTAAAGCTCCTGTCCTGCCCCCAGGCTAATCTCCCGCTGCTGCAGCGAGAGCTCCTGCACTGTGCCCGCCTGGCCAAACAGACGCCTGCCCAGTACCTGGCCCAGCATGAACAACTGCTGCTGGATGCCAGCGCCACCTCCCCTGTTGACTCTCCCGAGCTCCTGCTGGAAGTCAACGAGAACGGCAAGAGGAGAACACCAGACAGGTAACAGCCTTTCCCAGATCGGTGGGACAGGGAGGTGACCCACGGTGGCCTCTGCCTGCCCATCTGCCTCTGCCGCGATTCTGCCAGACAGCTGGTCCAGTCTGTTCTCTGCAGCAGGGCTGGCCGATCAAGCGCTGCTAATACTGCTGCATGCTTCAGGGACAGGCTGGTGGGCTGGTGACACTGGGTTCTGCAGCATGCGCAACCCTATTGAGCAATGACCCAGGGTCTCTGGGATCCCTGGAGGACAGCAGCTCAGAAAGGGGTCTGTCCCTCAGGACTCATTTTTCTTGTGCTTTTTGTAGACCCTGAGTGGCCTGGAGTCTACGGCCCATGGTGGCTGGGCTGGACAGGACCCCTTGACTGGCCACTAGACCCCTACTGCTGTACCACAGTGGGGACCACACCTAGCCATGGGACTCTGGGTGTCTCCTCTCCATTCTTTATCAGGCCAGAGGAGGTCAGAGAGGGGGACCAGAACCCAGTACGGCTCCTCTGAGTTTCTGCCTTTACCCTCTCTCTCTTCTCACCTGTTATTACCCTCTGTCCTCTGTCCACTGGGGCTGGTATCGATTGGCCACCTGTTTTCTTGATCAGGACCAAAGAGAATGGGTCAGACCGGGACCCTCTGCACTCCGACCACCTCAGTAAGCGGTCCTGCACCCTGAGCCCTGCCCAGCGCTGCAGTCCCAGCAATGGGTTGCCCCACCCTACACCACCCCCACCCCCACACTATCGCCTGGAGGACATGGCCATGGCCCACCACTTCCGGGACTCCTACCGACATCCAGATCCCCGAGAGCTGCGGGAGCGCCATCGGCCCCTCGGTAAGCAGTGTGAGAGTTACCATTGACCCTTCAGGGTATGGGCACAGAGAGTGTGTGACCCCGTGTCTGCGAGCCGGCCCACGTGTATAAGCCTGCATGTACTTGGGCTGGAGAGAGTTTACATGCATTTATTTAGGGGTTCAGTCAGCGGCTGCTTGTACCTATGCCCTAGTGGAAGACACTTATGCTGTAAGCAGCACCTCATCTGCCCAGGAGCCAGGAGCCACCCCGGTGCCCAGGTAGCCTGACTTGCCCCTTCAGACCCAAGTTGCCCTTTCTTGCACACAGAATAGCACTATCTTTTAAAGGACCAGCCTTTTTCACCCTCCTGGGCTGGGCAGCCTAAGGCCAGAGTAGCTGAGGGCAAGGCAAGGGCTACCACACTTTGCTTGAATCCAGAAGTGGGTCATGTGACAGCTCTGTGCCTCAGTTTCTCAGAACAGTTGTGTGAGGACAGGGACATTGATAGAGCACCTGGCACACAGTGCACTCCAAAGCCCAGTTACTGGCGACAGGGACAACAGCTGACACAGAGCACATGCACTTGGTCATGTCTCAGCCTGGACCCATACCTCTAGGGAAACTGAGGCTCAGAGAATATAAGTGGGACAGCCACGGATGGTCACAGCAACACCTGCCTAACCCCAACCCTGCTCCACCCCTGTGTGTTGGAAAGGAATGCTACAAATGACTAGCCAGGGTCACTCAGGACACCTATAGGGTCCCAGAGCAGGGTCAGCAGAGGCCTCTCCCTAACCACCCCCCCACATACACACTGTGGAAGCTTCCAGGGCCTGGGCCTAGGCAGCAGGTGACAGTGTCTGGCTCGCCACAGCCGGGTCAGGCAGGTGCTAATTCCCACCCGCTTCTGCTAATGCAAAAATAAACGCCAGCTGTCGCACAGATCTCAGCCTCTATTTTAGTTGGGGCGTTGGCATAGGCCCCTCGTGGGCAGCCGGAGAGGGCGCTGGATGACGGCTGTGGCCACTCCCTGCCCTTCTGCAACTCGAGGAAGGCATTTCAGGTTAGGTACTAAGAGGTCCGTAGGTACTGGTGGCGGCTTTAAAGAGAGGCTTTGCCCCCACCCCCAGGAAGGCTGGATTGGCACCAGGTCACCTGCACAGCCTCAGTTACCACATTGGCAGCTTTGACACTGCAGAAGAACTAATAGAGGGCCTTCATGTCCCTCATGTCCCAGCCAGTGGCAACCCACACCCTGCCCATTTGACCATCCCCAAGGGCACAGATTCAGGCTGGCCTCACGCCATATACTGGCCTCCCCCACTTTCTGCCTGGTAACTGTGGACAGACATAAGCAGCCTCAGTTTCCTGATCTGTTACATGGGAAAGATGAACCTTCCTTCCAAGGTCAAGGCAGAAAGAAGGGAACGGTGCTTAGCACCAAGCCTTGCCTGGGGACACCCCTCAAGCTTACCAGGTCAGCTTGGGATCTTCTTTCTAACTATACTCACTGTGTTAAGAACACGCAGAAGCCAGGCAGTGGTGCTGCACACCTTTAATCCCAGTACTTGGGAGACAGAGACAGGTGGATCTCTGTGAGTCTGAAGCCAGCCCTGGTCTACGAGAGGTAGTTCCAGAACAGCTAGAACTGTTAAACAGAGAAACCCTGTCTCGGGGAAGAAAAAAAAAAAAGAACTAGGCAGGGTCAGGAAATGGAGGCAGGGAGTGGCACCATAAGGACCCCAGGACCCCCTGGGGAATGAGCCTTCCTGGCTGGCTTCTTTGTCTGACCCTGCTGTCAGTAGATCTGATCCCAAGACCACACTCAGGGCTGGTAAATACCCAAGGCAGAGTTCCGCCTGGGGACACAGAGGTAAACACATCACGCCATCTTTCTCCGTGGATCTGACAGTGGTGGGGAAGAATAAACAGGGAAGTCTTGTACCCAGAGACCAGAGACACACGTGGCCTGAGGAATTCCAAAGAATTCCTACTCCGCAGCTGTAGAGGGGCCCCATGGCCTGGACTTTGAGGAATGCATAGGAGTACCCATATTTGAGAGGAAGTCATAAACACACATAAGTTGAGCAGCTGCACAGAGGCCCTGAGGTTTCTGGACCCTGACAAGGCAGACCCTTAATGTGGATCTGGATCTGCCTATCAGAAATGGGCATAGTAAAAGCAAGAGGAGCTGGGTTTGTGGGCTAGTAGGAAGGAAATGAAGGGTCAGGGCAGAACCAGGGATGGCAAGTGTTTCATCTGTTCCTGACCCCCTGAGGTAGGATTGGAACTGAGGAAGTAGGAGGCACCTGGGAGTAGGTGCAGGACCCAAGATCCAAGTCGGGGCTTAGCATCTGCCTGGGGGCCTAAATGTGCATTGCCCTTCCTGCAGCCATGCCTGGGTCTCGACAAGAAGAAGTGATTGACCACAGGCTCACAGAACGGGAGTGGGCAGAAGAGTGGAAACACCTCAACAGTGTGAGTATCTGTGATTCCCAGAATGTCTGCACACCTCTGGATCCCAAGGCTTGGGGTGGGGAGCAGCACTGGGTTCAGCATCTCCTGGCAGGACCTATCTGAGAACTGAGAACCTGCTGTCTGCCTGTCCCTTTATGTGAGCATCATTGTCTATGTTTGACCTGTCAGGGTGCTATGAGAGAACAGAGACAAGGATGCTGAATCATGCAGACAGACCCTTCCTCCTCCACTGTTTCCTGCTCAGAGACTCATGCAGGGTAGAGCCCCAGTGGTGTAGGACAGCTCTGTGTTTAGGTGCCTGAGCCCCTGGTCAGGCCAAGTGGACCATATCTTGATGTTCCTAGAAGCTCTGTTCCTCTGACCATCATGCACCTTGAAGTGTGGATCCCTTACCTACTTCTTTCTTGGGGATGTTCCCAAGACAGATTGCTCTCAGAGTTTCACAGGAGGCACCCTGAACCCCCATCCTGCCTTGAAGTTCCTATTCAAGTTGGGTGCCCATAAGTCCTGGGAGCCATTTTACTATCTGTGAGGAGCCAAGGTAGATTTCTGTGCCCTGCCTTCAGGAATGATGAGCTGGCTCCCCACCACCCCCTCCATGTTGGATGGCCACATCTGGCCACAGTGCTGGTTCCAATGTACTGAAGGCCCTGCCACCCACCCGCAGCTCCTGAACTGTATCATGGATATGGTGGAGAAGACACGGCGATCCCTCACTGTGCTGCGCCGGTGCCAGGAGGCTGACCGCGAAGAACTCAATCACTGGATCCGGTGCTACAGCGACTCTGAGGAAGGGAAGAAGGGCCCCACCCCCACCTCTGCCCGGCCCCTCAACAGCTGCAGTGGCCCCGAGGGGTCTCAGCTAGGTGTGTACTAGGGAAGAACAAGGAAGACCTGCAGTGAGAGGTTGCTGGCTCTACACAGTCTCAGTAGGATGCCACTGATTTCCCAGAAAGCTAGCCAATGGTCAGGCTTTACTTAAACTGAGCATCACTTGGAAAGGGGGGAGGGGCGTTTTCATTTGCAGAAATATGTGCCCAGTCTGCTAGGAAGCCTGAAGCTCCCAGGTCCTAGTAGGTACAAGCCAAGCTTAGGAGGTGGCACCTAGGGGCTTCTATGTAGTCATTCACCATAGTGGTGACCACAGAGACTAGGGAAGGTCTAGGATATGCCCAGTTCCCAGCCTGAGTCCATGTTCACTGGCTATAGAGCATGCTACCCCAATCTCCCCATCCCTCTGGAATGTGAAGCCCTCTTTCCCGGGAAAAAAAATTATTCCTTACCTTCAAGCCCTGGCAAGAGTAGAAGGGAACCCAGAGTAGAAGAAGGCAACTGACGACCCCACCTTGTGTATGACATTGTACCCCATCCCTTTTTTCAGATGTTCACCGGGATTTCATGCCCAGGACCCTCTCTGGCTATATGCCGGAGGAGATCTGGAGGAAGGCTGGTGAGTAAGGCTATTGGGACAAACCCTGGGGACAACCATAGGGAGTGTCTGCAACTCAGATGGGCTCCTCATGCAGCAAGTTTGTGTATTTACACATTGGGACACACACAGAGGTGTGCATAGAATGCATGTACACACACACACAGAGAGAGAGAGAGAGAGACAGACAGACAGACAGACAGACAGACAGACAGACAGACAGAGACAGAGAGAATGTGAATCAGTTACTTACAGCCAGAGTTCCCCTCTGGCTCCCAAGCAAAGCCAAGGACCAGATCTGTTGTCCTCAAGGCAGGTTCTTCTCAGCAGTGGCTTTCCTGAAGCCTGTTAGAACAGAATCTTGGGCACTACTGGAACCTGCTGGATCATACTGTGGTGTGGGGACTAGCCCTCACCCTCTGAAGATGCTGGGTCATACTGTGGGGTGGGGACACTATGGGGTGGGGACTAGCCCTCACCCTCTGAAGATGCACACCAGAGTGAGGAGCATGATGCTGGCAGGTAGAGCCACGGGTAGTTTACCCATGGCCCTATTCCTCTTGACCAGGGTTCACACATGTGCCCAGGACTCACACATTTTTATCCACATGCTATGGGACATTATAACCACGCTCTGACAGTCCTGAGACTGCCAATAAAGTTTACCTTGAATCAGAGGGCAGAGCTAGCTACTAGCCGACCAAAATTAGCCATAGAGGTTTTGGAGGACCCAGGATATATAAAGAGACAGAGGAATAGTAGAGAGGGGCTTAGGGAGAGTCTGGGCCTTTTGGATCAAGAAAGGAGACTGGTTATTTTTTAAAGATTTATTTATTAATTATGTATACAGTGTTCTGTCTGTATGCCTGCTGACCAGAAGACAGCACCAGCTCTCATTACGGATGGCTATGAGCCTCCGTGTGGTTGCTGGGAATTGAACTCAGGACCTCTGGAAGAGCAGTCAGTGCTCTTAACCTCTGAGCCATCTCTCCAGCCCTCACTGGTCACTTCTTTGCCACTCCTCTGATCAATCAGGTTTTAACCCTGATATCTGACTCCTGAGTTTTTATTGATAAAGAATAATTAGATAAACGCTTCATCCACAAACCTGGCAGCAAAGGTATGGGATCACTGACTTGTGCCTCTGTGTCAACACATGCAAAGTAAGGTAAGCATGTGCACACACAGCTGCATTTAGGCTCCTACCCAAGTGGTGCATGTCCAGAACCCCAGGCGAGCTAGCCTGGGTGATTACTGGCAGTGTGACCACCATCCCACCTCTGTGCTTTACAGAAGAAGCCGTGAACGAGGTGAAGCGCCAGGCGATGTCAGAACTACAGAAGGCTGTGTCTGATGCAGAGCGCAAAGCCCATGAACTCATCACCACAGAGCGTGCCAAGATGGAACGAGCCCTGGCTGAGGCCAAGCGGCAGGCCTCAGAGGATGCCCTGACTGTCATCAACCAGCAAGAGGACTCCAGCGAGGTAGGGCCTCTAGCCACCTCTGTGCTCCATTTCTGCCTCCAGGGCTGACCAAACCTGCTTTAGAACACCACACCTGTGCAGCCTCTAGACCAATGAGCTCTCTGCTGGCAGAGGTCATAACTGTCATTGGCAACATAAGCAAGCATGCAGTCTGTCCAGCACTGCTTGTCAGTAAATAAAGAGACCCACGAGGCCTGGTAAGGCATTTCTCAGGCCTTCCTAACCAGCAAGTAGCATTAATTGAAGATCCAGAGAGTAATGCTTGTCCCGGGCCTGGCACACGTTAGGAACCATATTCCATCGAAGGCTATTGATGTCAAACCCTCTGTTCTTTAACTTATAAAGGAGACTTTTCAGGACCCTGGGGTCTCCCTCAGCTTTGGGCATAATGAACAGGAAGGAGAGAGCCATGAGAACTATGATCTTGTGTGCCTGGATGTCTGGGTACTGTGCTCCATCCAGCAGGGTGGGTGCGGGAGGACTTCCTGAACCTGCTTCCTCTGCTCCAAGAGTTTGGTTGGCAGGGCATCAGGAGGAAAGGAACAGCCTTTCTGGGGAAGTCATTCGTGGGCTGCCCTTTAGGAATGGCCAGCTCTCCAACACTAGAGAGACAAAGCCAGGTAGATCCTGGGGCTCACGGGTCCACCATGTTAGCCTTGACTGGTAAGCTTTAAACCAGTGGTTTTCAACCCTCCTGATATGGTGACCCTTTCATACTCATGTTGTGACTCCCAACTATAAAATTATTTTTGTTGCTACTTCATGATTGCAGTTTTGCTACTGTTAGGAATTGTAATATAAATATCTGTGTTTTCCAGTGGTCTTAGACAACTCCTGTGAAAGGATCACTGAACTCCCAAAGGGGTCAAGACCCACAGGTTGAGAACCACTGTTCTTAGCTATTGAGAGACCCTATCTTAAAATAATGTGGACAGTATTCAGGAATAACACCAGATTGTCCTGAGGCCTCCACATGCACACGCATTCATACGTACCCATACACTCATGTGCTTGCGCACACATGTGCACACGCACACAGGATCTCAGAGCTGTCGGGAGATGTGCAAAGTGTCGACCAGAGTGTTAGGTATTTGGAGGTGAGGATAGTTTGGAAAGTACATCAGTAGACCTCAGAGCTGCATGGCCCCCCGGGGAAAGAGAGAAAAGAGCCATCCAATATCAGAGCCATCCTGACGGAGAGGCCAGCAAGGCCCTCCCAGGTGGAGCAGCATAAGGGGTGCAGCAGGCAGGGGTGAGGCCAGAGCATAGAGACGAGAAGTAGGCTTTGATTCCTGAAGCCGGGGCAGCCTCCCAGTCTCAGCTGCCTTGCCGGGATCTCTAGCCATCCCCTGAGGGAAATACAGTCAGCAAAGGGAGTCCTGGTCAGTGGCCACCTCTTCTCTCCTGAAAGGGCCTGGTGAGTGCTTGACAACTCAGCTGCTTCCAGGGGCTCTAGAGTTCTTTCTTCTTCCTGGGTGAAACCCTAACTGGGTTTTAGCAGCTGGGAGTGGTTGCATGGCTCTCCCCTGCACTACACACACACACACACACACACACACACACGCACAAGCAAGCACACACACATGCACACCTTTTCAGCAGTGGGCAGGTTATCATGTGCAGCCTATTCCATCCTGACTCATCTCCTTTGCCCTCCTCTACATCCAGAGCTGCTGGAACTGCGGGCGCAAGGCCAGCGAGACCTGCAGCGGCTGTAATGCAGCCCGCTACTGTGGGTCCTTCTGTCAGCACAAGGACTGGGAGAAGCACCATCATGTATGCGGCCAGAGTCTGCAGGGCCCCGCAGCTGCAGTGGCTGACCCACTGCCTGGACAGCCTGATGCCACTGCCAGCCCTAGCGAAGCCGGCTCAGCAGGGCCCTCTCGCCCCTGCTCTCCGGGCCCACCAGGCCCACTGGACGCTGCCGTGCCCCGCTGACCTCCAGATCGGACGCCCAGCCCATGGACACCATGCCCTGCCAACCTCCTGGCCCCACCTTGGCCCACCAGATGCCTGGAGCTGGCCAGGTGGAGTCACTGCTGCTACTGCTTCTCTCCAAAAGAAAACACAGATCCAACGAAACTGCATCCGTGCAGCCTCAGCTACCTGACGAGGTCTTGCCGGGACCTCCTACAGCCTCTCTTCACAAGCATCCTCAGATACCAGTGCGGAGCTGCAGACAGTGGCACCGGCGGAGCGTGGCCGGCTCTGCCACCGTCTGTCCCCTCTGTGTCTGTCTCTCTGTTATTGTCTGTCTTTCTGTGTCTGGTCTCCCTCTGTTTCCCTGCCCTGACTCTCCCTGGATCTGATCCTCTCTGTCTGTGTAAAAGCCCGCGTACTTTCTCTGTAATCAGAGAAACCTAATCGGTGGCTTTATTTTCAGTGAAGAACTTTTGGAGATTTTGTTTTGTTTTGTTGGCAAACAAGCTACTTAAAAATGGACAAAGAACTGTGGGGTTCTCCCCATTCCTTATTAGAAAAGGAAGAAACTGTGATTTTTTTTCTAGCTGGAGTTGCTGCCTCACCCAGCCAACCCCAGGGGGATCGGCGTGTGCAGCAGAGACGGTGAGAACAATTTCAATTTCCAACTCAAGAAGCATTTTTTGGTTTCAGGTTTTATTTCTTTTCTTTAATGTCAAACTCTTTGGCTTTAAGTGAAAAAAAAAAAAACCCAAAAAGTTTTTTTTTTTTAAGCAAAGGAAACATACCTGTAAACTACCTTGCCAGCTAGCCAGCCAAGGATGCCAGACACACCTCGCTCCAAAGGAAATCCAAAAAGCAAACTCAAGAAATCAAAATCAAAAATTTATTTTTATCACTGCCAAAGTATTTTTTCATTGTCTTTCATTCCTGGGTTTGTTTGGATGTCGGTCTTTTATTTTGGCTTTGATTTTGTCAGGGGTGTTGGGTCTCTGGGATTTGATGGGTTGGGCCAAGAAGAAACGTTTTGTTCCTTTTTGACTAGTGGGCAGCATCCTTGCTGGGCAAAGGGGTCAGCAGCAAGGCCACATGACCCTCAGCACCATATCTAGAAGCCCCAGTCAGCATGAGCCTGAGCGTTGTGTGCCCTCAGGCCCTGTCCGTCCGTGCGTCCCTGTACGCAAGGGAGACACCTCCATCTCTGTCCTCACACCTTCTGTGACTTCGCATAGTTCATTTTCCACTTGTGGAAAAAAAAAGTGCTAGTGTTCTTCCCAGAGAGAGCACAATTCCTAAACGAAACTGTGACAATCTTTTGGTTTGATTCTTGACTGCTTTTGAAAGCATAAGGTGACAGCGAATCACGCTTTCTTGGTTTTCCCTCCTCTACCTCTCTGCCCTCCCATCCCCACCCCACCCCCACCTACACCTCAGTCTTATTTCCCCATCCCCAGTGTCTTGCTGTGGCTACCGTCGTTTCTTCAAACTTTTACAGAAAAAAAAAAAAAAGAAAAAAAAAAAACAACAAAACAAAACACAAAAGCCAGCAGCCACCCTCACCTCACCTGGAAGACTCAAGCCCAGCTGTACATATCCCAGTGTTCCAACCCCCGTGTTCGTCTCCAGCCCCGGGAGTGATGCCCACCTGTGCTCCAGCCCTCGCCCGCCTTGCCCTGCCCTGCCCTCCACCCGCTCGACTTCCCTCAAGGATTCAAGGAGGAAATGAAGGAAGGAAGCTCATGCCTGTACCAAACAGAAAGACAGCAGACACAGTCCGGGTCTGCACCTATGTGTGTGGCTGCAGTAAGCTGCAGGCCTAGCGTGCAATATGGGGGAATTGCTCCTGAACCCTGGGCCTGGGGGGCCCTGCCCAGAGCAAGGTGTGCAGCATGTGTTAATGTGAATGTAAATAGTCTCCACAGAGGTCCTAACCGCGGCATCAGTACCGAGGAGACGTTTGCCAAATAAAAAGAAATTAAGACAAACCACGGAAGTATGTGAAATTTAGGAAACACTTTGGAAGGAATCTGAGCTGTGGTCCTGTGGGCTTGTTTGGTGGCTGGTCTTTCTTCACAACTATAAAAGTCACTCTTTAAGAGAACATTGCATGGAAGGATCCTGTTAGGTACCATCAACCTGGTGCTACCCCGAATGGAGCCTGACAGCAGCTCTCGCTCCGAAGGCCAAGGTAGAGCTCATCCTCTGGAAGGTTCCTAAGGCCACAGCCCTCCAGGCCCACAGAGATGTCTTTTTGTGGGTTTCAGAAAAGCCAGGACACATGGCGGCCTTCTGCCCTTCCTTCTAGTGGACCAGTTGACCTGAGCATCTGCCTGTGAACACTGAGTCTGTGCTGGCAGAGACCCACCTGCCATCGAAGGAAGCATCGCTGGATTCCATTCCCAGCTGCGCCTCATGCAGGGCTGCTTGTCTCTGTTACCCCACAGCATGCAGCGTCCTTGGCCCTTGCAGGAGAGCAGGCCGGTGGCCATTCATAGGGAAAAGCTCTGGGTGGCAGGGGTGGTGAGCGCCGTGTTTGTGGGGGAAAATAAAGCTAGGCCCTCAGGTTGTGCTTAAGAGCTGGAGTCTCTAGAGGTCTGGGCCAGGAGTCCTGGGGTGGCTTCCCTGATGACCCATGTCCCTGGTGTCAGGACTTGAGAGTGTCTGTTCCCATATATGTAGGTCCCAGAGGGTTCCCTTACCTGAAGGCCCGCCAATTTGCTTTCGCTTCACATACCTGCTCAGCTACCTATACCACCCTTATCTACCTTTTCGGAACAAGAAGGCCCACCAGGGACAACAAAATGCTGCCCAGCCAAATTGGCCTCCACGAACCAGGTTACATATTTAGGGTTCAGCACAGTCCCCCCCTACACCCTAGCTGTTGGAAGGGATAGCACCCCCAAGACAGCTATCAGATGCCATTCGACCACAGTGAGTCCCTTGTGCATGACATTTGGCTGGCAACTGTGGACACCCATGGTGAGGTGCTGGCCAGCTGATAGAAAGAGCTCAGCCGTCAAGGCAACTACAGAATCAGGATGGCAGTTAAGGTGGGGGTAGGAAGGGGTAAGTGAGGAAACGGGACTGGAAACAGCCGCAGGGAACTCTGGGTGGACGTCAGCCGTGTCACTTGAGGCAAGGGGTGGGGTGGGGGCCCTGAAAAAGCTGCAGGTGCTGTGCTCAGCTTCAGCCACCAAAAGACCTCACAGCAGAACCAGACAACCTCAGAGCTTTGGGAAGGATGGGGTCCATGGGTGTTCTTTGTTGGGAGGTGTACCCTGGGTGGCCATAACCATGGCATGCTCTTGGTTTCAACCTCCAGTCTGCCTGGGGCTCTACGCAGAGCTGGAGGAAGGTGATACCCCATCCCTGACTTCTGCTGAGAGCCCCTCCTGCTACCTTCTCCAGCTCACAAACCATGGACCCAAGAGCAACCGCCACGTCCTGCCTCCTGGTAGCCACAGACAAACATGAACCAAACCCCTACAGGATGTGGCTCTCACAGAGCCTTGCTCCCCAAAACCCCAAATCAAAATGCAACTTTGCTTCCTGTTCTGAGGCCAAAGCTAAACCAGGAAGGCTGAGTGGGGAGGGCAGGTGGCAGGCGGAACTCTCTGACCCCCAAGGCCCAGCCCAGATCCTGTCCCATGACCTTATGACTTCTTGCCATGTGTCCTTCTACCTCTGCCACCCCTCCTCTCATCTCCTTGCCCATCTCTGCCCCAGACTCAAGAGTGGCCTTTCTCCAGTCTGCTGCCTAAGGGCACCTTTCCAGCTCAGTCCTCAGACCTGCATGGGAACAGAGGCCAATGGCTCTCATTCTGCATATGGTCACAAGTGTATAGGAGCAGGCTGGATTATACCAAGCCTAGGTCCTATTGCCTGATGGGTGCCACGGTGAGAAGAGCCAGCCCCAGCAGGGACACCTGTAAGCAGACCTGAAAAGGTCACTGGTGATGGAGAAGGACAGAATAGGAGGCAGGGCCATGGGCAGTGCTCTCAAGGCCACAGTGGACAGGGATCAGGATGGGCTCCAAAGTTCTTAGTTTTTCCAAATAAATCCTTAGGCTGACACCAAAGTATCATCTCTGGCATCTGTCTATCCATTGCTCTGCTCCTCAGCCTAATCACACTGGTAGACTGACACTTTCCTGAGTTCGCCCTTCTGACTTAGCCAGCCATCTTTCCGTGAACCCATCCACCTCCACCTATTCATCGTCCTCCACCTGCCCTCTCAAGTAACTACACCATTATCTACCTTGACCCACCTGCCTCACCGCCTCTCCTCCATCCACCTGCCCACGCCACCCCAACATACCATCCTTGTGTCTGGATTTCTCACAGTCACACCACACAGCCATCCCTAGATCCATCCTTCCTGTCGTCTCTCTACCCACTGTCCTCAGAGTAATTTCAGCTCCCTCAGTGTACCAAAGACACTAGGTCCCCTACGCCCTCCGTTCTACTTGCCCTGGACTGACCAGGAGTGCCCTAAGAATACCCACCCATGAGGCAACAGCCCCTTGGTGCTCTGCCCTACCCTGGCCTGCTTTAGACACCTCCAGATATATGAATTCCGACCACAGGCATTGTGGAAATATTGGACAAGTTTTTGTGACACATCTGGACCTGCTTGGGGAGAGGAGGAGTCAAGATTGTGTGCCGAGAGAAGGGCTATACACTTGCTCAGGAGCTCTGGGATGCTATGTTAGGGAACCACATTCCCCAAAAGCAGGGGTAGTCCTTGATTCCAGGAGTCGGCCCAGAAGAGGGAGCTCTAAAGAGGAGAGTGAGCTGATGCTGGCTTCCCTTGAGACTAGCACTCCTAGGATCCTGTTCATCAGCACACTTGGGTACCAGTTCCATCTTCTCAGTTAGAATCCCAGGTAGCTCAGAGTTGAACCTGTCCAGTCTGCCCCTACTGGATCCCCCAATGGTAGGAGGAATTTGTTAGGTGCTTGGGGCTGTCCACAGCCTCCCCTCATAGCTCACTGCTCTTCCTGAAGCCCCTACCATGTAGAGAAGTTTCTTTTTTTTCCAGTGGGGTGGAGGAGAAAGAAAAAAAAAGGGAGAGAGGCAGAAGCTGCCTCTTAAGAAGAAGGACAGTCCAGTCAGCTAGAGAAGTTTCTGGAATGATCCTGGGGAGAGACCCTTGAGTTACCACCATGTTGGCAAGAAGATAGAGAAACTTCAGGTGAGCTGTGCTCAGAGGAACTATCGGCTCCTGTAGACAGCTCACAGACAAAGCTCGTGACAGTCTGTCAACCACGTGAACAAGTCCCCAAATTCTAGAAAACTCTATCTTGTTTTCATTCCTTTTCTTTCAACTCAACTGGCCCTGAAGGTAGCAGCCCAGACAACAGGGATACAGGAATGTGGCATCTGACTCAAAGTGCGTCCTGCTCACCACATCCTCAAAGGAACAACCCCTGCTCCCACCCAGACAAGGCCCAGCAGCCCTCAGCTCACACCATTTCTGGGGTGGGCCAAGGGTTGGGCCCAGAGCGCAGCCACACACAGCCTGCTGGGGGAACCATTGCTGTTCCGTTTCTTTTCTTCCTGCAGGAGCTAGGAGGAGAGGACTGGATGTTTTCCTCACGAAAAGCCGTGGTCCACAGCCCTCCGTGTCAGGGTGCCACGTCATGGTCCACAGCCCTCCATGTCAGGGTGCCGCGTCATACCACCCACCGCTGTCTTCTGCTGTCCTGTATGTTTGCCCTGTGGGCCATGGACATGATGATCAGGTTAATTACATCTGTGTAATAAAGTGAGCATTTGCTATGACGGCTTGCTGCTCCTCCAGACCGTTGCGCACACACGATAACCGTGTTTGAAAGACCTGATGTATAGACCAGGGCAGACGTGGTGTTCAGCTGTACCAGAGAAGACTAGGGGTGGACAAAGGAAGGGACCTTCAGCTCCATGTGCTATATTCTTGGAAGGCTGGGCTTTAGGGAGTTCTGGAAAATCTTGGACCTCAAAAATGACCCTAAGAGTTTCAAGGGCCTGACATATATAGACATAT
>NW_026068038.1:2884410-2917935 GCF_014885135.2 Alexandromys fortis | reverse complement strand
TATATATGACTGGTTCACTATCGGGGCCAAGTTCTTTGAGCTGTCCACATGAGGGAGATAGTGGGACCTGGCTGAGCGAAACACTAGAGGCTTGAGGGACACTGGGGATCTGAGGGAGACACTGAATCTGAAGGAACACTAAAAGGATACCTAAGGCCTGACGGAAAACTCAGGACCTGAGGGGACACCAAGGACCTAAGAGTGGCACAGCAGAAAGACTCAAGTCTCAGTCTGTTCCTGTGACAGCTGTGTCCTGGCTAAAGCTCTAGAACCAACTACTGGCCATAGTGCTTCAGGCTGCACTGGTAGCTGCCTGGAGGAAGCGACTGCGTTAATACTGTCCCAGCTTGGAACATGGTGTATTTTTGAAGGCATTGTTGGGAAGGCCAGCATGGGGGTGAACTGTCCCTAGGCCAGGCGCCTGGCTGGAGCCCCACTGGGCCTGGTGTGTCAGCAATCTCAGGATAGCACGAGGGGGAGGAGGGTGACAAGGTTTTTCCACTGCAGACACTGAGCTCAGAAGGGAGACTGGCCAGGGACTGGGCTCCATCCAGACGGTCTTGGCTTGGGCACAGCCTGCCATGTCCTGCCTCCCACATGGAAGTGCAGGAAAGACCCAAACAGGACCCCAACAGCTTCACATGAAGAGGTGGGGGACATGCAGGAGGACAGCAGTGGCCACTTGTGTATCCCTGCCCTTGTCCTGTATGGCCAGCTTGTCCTCTGCGTAGGCATGGATGCTGCCTCTGAGTAGCCTTGGTCTGCCAGGAAGGACCAAGGGAAGTAACAGAAGCAGGACTGGGGAGAGGCCAGTGGACACTCAGCCTCTGGTCAGGACTACTTTATCTCAGGTCATGTGACTATCCCACACAGTCCTTCCCTTATGAGACATGGAGGTCACAGCAGGTTTTATTATTGTTGATCTGTTTGTGACAGGGCCTCACTCTGGAGCCTAAGCTGGCCTTGAACTTGTGATCTCCCTGCCTCAGAGGCCCAAGTGCTGAGTATAGGTATGAGCCGTCGCATGAGGCAGGGTGTTTTCAGCCACTTTGGAGAACAAAATGAGAAGTCGGGGTAGAGGTCAGAAGCCCAGCTTCCTGGGGCTCCAACAGCCACCGCTACCCCCGACTCTGCCTCTCAACCCCTCTGCCCACCCCAGGATGTGGGAGGTGTCAGCCACCAAACTCCACATATACAGTGTAGCTCAGCGTAGCTCGCTAAACCTAATTCCTATCCCAGCTCAGGTTCTAAAAAAGACACCATTGCCTGGGAGCAGCGTGACAGAAGTGTGGCTGTGGATCTGAGGAGGTGGCATCACCTGAAGGTTCCTGTGGACACCCCAGAGTCACAATAACATGGACAGCATGAGGCTCAACAGATCAGACTCAAGAAGCATCCGTGCCCATGTCCAGCCACCAGCCGGCAATGTGCTGGTAGATCCGCCCCCTGCTGGAAGACCCAGGAAGGAGTCAGTGGATGTAGGCTGGCCACAGCCCTGTAGGGTGAGGGCAGAGGGGCAACAGCAGATGAACAGGGCTGGAAACCACTGTACCTGCCTGCATCTGCCAAGTACCCTTCACCCAATTCGTACAGTTCAGCCTGAGCCTCCCTTGTGGCCAAAGGGATCATCTAAATTGTGCCTGACTTAGATCGACTCCCATCGAACGGTGCCCTGCATAGAGGTGGGGAGGGGAGAGTTTGAGGAACTCATGGTTAGGAGAGAATATGGAACCCTACTCTGGATGAACCTGAGCTCTTAGCCTTCCAGGGGCCCTTGCTCAGACTCACCCAAAGTATCCAGACACCCACAGTGCCACCTCTCCCTGAAATAAGTCCTTTTCATGACTACAGTTTGGTAACTTGACTAAGATCTGGTTATTGGTTAGGACCAATTGTCAGAGGTGTGTGGTATGGCATCCTGCACACACCAAGGGTGAGCGTGCCAAGCTCGCGGACGTAACACCCTGTCTTACCCACTTTAGACTCATCTACTCTTCCAAGTTTTGGGGGTGCAGCTGGTGAAGAAGACAAAGAGGAGATCTATAGCCTTTGACCCCTCTGGTCAACATGGCCTAAGCTGGGAGGCCCTCCTGTGTGCTTTAGTGGAAGCAGCTGGTCAGGAGGAGGCCTTAAAAGGGAGGGCCGCGAGGCAGATGCAGCTGTGGAAGCGAGCCGCCTGAAGAGCCAAGGTTCGCCCAGTTCGCCCTTTCTGCATACCCATGTGGCCCTTCCTGAGCAATGATCTCTTCCCGCCTCCCACTGAAGCCTGGCTCCAGAAGGTCTCCTCCGATCCGGAGGCCCAAGGTTGGGGGGCCTGGGGCAGGACTGAAAAGACCCCTTTGGGGCCAGGGGCTGGGAGTGGAACCGAGAGTGACGAGGAAGATGAAGATGCAGGCTTCCTGCTGGCCATGCTGGAGCAAGAGAACCTGCCCAAGTCCCCAGTGTACAGCCAGACAGCACCCTGTCATGATGCAGGGAAGCAGGTGTGGACCTGGACACGGGGTGAGGGGCCAAAGCTGCAGACCACAGGGGCTCTCTGACTAGGGGGAGGTATCCTGCGGTTGAGGCGTCAGGGACTTCTGGGGCCCGAGCCCCTAGCTCTGGACTATGGCTACAGGAAGAACAGGGTGACCTAGGTCATTCTGTAGTAGCCATGAATTCCCTGGGGCTGACTGGCCACACCTGCCCTCCATTCTAGAGGGACCTGCAGGTCACCCACCCCAAGCTTACTGTGGGTTGGCCAGCAGGAATTGGAGGCCATCAGGCTGAAGCTGTGGGCCATGGAACATGCTGCGGCCCTGCCGGAGCCACCCTGTGCACTGAGAAAGGCCACAGAGGAAGAGGGGGCTGAGGTCAGACAGCTGCTGAGCCCTGAGACCATGGGTAGGAACCTGGAACTCTTGCTGACCCTGTCCCCAGAAGGTGGAGGGAAAGACAGCTGTCCTCCCAAGGCCTTGACCACCTGCTCCCAATGCAGAAGTGCTCAGCACGGACTCTATATGAGGACTACTGAGGAAACATTCTGGAGCACCCTGTAGCACTAGACTTTGCAACTCCACAATGTGGCCTTGGAAGCCTGGGTGACCTTCCCTGGGGTCATGAGGAATGGGCTCCTCAATAATGTCCTCCTGCTGGTCCTGGGGTTCTCTCTCCACAGGTTGCTGCTTCCCTGGGACCTCCAAGGAGAAGGTGGAGGCTGACCACAGATCTGTCTATGTGGGCAACGTGAGTAGCAGATAGAGGAGGTCGCAGCCCTCCCTCGGCACCTGGCTCCAATCAGGGCATTCAGCTGGGTGGACATGTCAACGTCTGCCCTGGATGGGGCTGGCTAGGAGGTGGAGGCAGAAAGCTGTAGGACTGTAAACTCAAGGGTCTCCAAGACTAGATAGAAGGGGCACATCTGACTCTAGTTGCTGCAGAGGAAAGGGTGGGCTGCAGCTTCTGGGCAAAATCATGGAGGCGAGAGGTGGCCAGTCCTTGAGCATTCAGCTGAAGCTGAGGTCAAGAATTCTGGTTTCTCAACATGCACTGACACTGGGAGTTCCATGAGATTCACTGGTCCACACACCTGGCAGGAGTCAATACCTGGGATGCAGCCAGCTGTCCACACAAGAAGCCCTTGACTGGCTCTCAGCAATCAACCCTGGGCAGGAGTGGGCAAAGCCTCAGCCCCTTCCCAGCCAGGAGTCAACCAACCTTGGAAGTCCCTCCAGCCCCTTTCTGCCACAACCGCCTCAGCAGGAGGTACACAGAGAGCCCAGCACTCACAGCAGGTGCCCTTTCTGAGAGCAGGTAGACTATGGAGGCTCGGCTGCTGAGCTGGAGGCCTACTTCAGCCACTGCGGGAAGATTCACCGGGTCACCATCCTGTGCGACAAGTTCTCTGGACACCCAAAGGGGTCAGTGTGGGGCCGTAGCAGGCTGGGCAGTGAGTGTGAGGCTGGGCCCCTCCCCCCTTGCCCAGCCATTCCCCACCTCTATCCCTCTCCAGCTACGCCTATATAGAGTTTGCTTCTCAGAGCGCTGTGCCGGCTGCCGTGGAGCTGGATGAGAGCACCTTCCGAGGTCGGATTATCAAGGTTTGTTGCCCCAGGTGTCTCCGTGCATCTGCGAGCCACCACCGCGCCTTGCACATTAACTCAAATTCTTCAACAGGCCCAAAGAGGTTAGAGTACCTGCCCCAGGATACATGAGTACTTTGGGTATCTTAGCCGGGTGGGCATTGCTCAAGAGTTAGGGCTTGATGGAAACCCTCAGACCCAGGGTGGAGCTTGGTGTAGGGATGGCTTGGGGAGGTGAACCAGACTCCTCTGCTGAAGGATGCTGGCCATGACCAGGCATGCCATGTGATCACAGCTGCATCCAAGTGAAGGTGGAGGGATAGCTTCAGCCTTAAATGGTACCTCTAGGTCAGGAACCCCAAGCCTTGGTATCAGCCACCCTGGCAAGGATTCAGAACAGTGTTTTGGACCATGACATGGGTTCCGTCCAGGTACTTCCCAAAAGGACAAACTTCCCAGGAATCAGCTCTACAGATCGTGGTGGGCTGCGGACACACTCAGGCAGCAGAGCCCAGCCCCTCCTGCACAGTAGCCAGCATCGAAAGCCTCGGTTCAGACTCCATGGACCCAGCCGGTGAGCGGGCCCAAGGGGGAGTCTTGAGTCTGGAGATCTAAGCCGCAGGATTCCTGGAGCCTGACCCTGTTGTCCCCTCACATAAGCCTTAACTGGCCAGGCACTTGGGAAAGGGTTGAGTAGTCCTCATGGTTTCTACCAGGTTGCTCTGTGTAACCTCCCTACCCAGTAGGGCTCTGCTGGTGACAGGCATCCCTGCCACAGACAGTGGGCTCTACAGCAGGCTCCTCTGGCCTGAGTACTGGTAAGGTAGCTGAGCCCATGAGCCAAGTGTGGCAAATTCTAGCCCCAGGCCTCCCTTGTCCCCTGGAACCACTACTCAAAAGAGCAGAGAGCCTGAGACGGTACCTCCCACAGTCCCTGAGCAGTGTGGTGGTGACTTTAGTCCTTGCCTGGTGTCTTCCAGGCTATCCCCTCTGAAAGCAACTCAGCTGCCTTTGTCTCCCCTCCCTCTCTGCAGGGGCCGTGGACGGGTCTCACCATGGTTCTCACCATATTAAAAGGATGGCCCAGTTTTGAAAGTGGGGCCAGGAGCTGGGTCAGGAGTAAACAGCAGTCTTTCCACTTAACTGCAAACTGGCCTTTGAGCCCGTCAGCCCACAAGTGCCTTTGAAGGTGGCCTAGACCCCCAGGTCACAGTGGGAAGTCACAGGGCAGGGAGATGCAGAGGGCAGGGGTGGGAGGGGAAGCCCAGGGGAAGCTGGGATTAGCATACTCAAGTACTTTTAAAGAAAAATAGATGAATATTAATAGTAAAGCATAAATTATTAAACTTGAATATTCTAAAAGCATGTAACAAGTCTCATTTCTTTTTCTCTGTAGCTTTCGGGCCTGTCCTGGAACTAGCTCTTGTAGACCAAGCTGGCCTCGAACTCACAGAGATCCACCTGCCTCTGCCTCCCGAGTGCTGGGATTAAAGGTGTGCACCACCACCGCCCAGCACAAGTCTCATTTCTTGATCCTCCCTCAGATACAGGATTTCTTTCTTCATGGAGCTCAGAAAACGGGCTCTTGCTCTGCCTTAAGAGTCAATAGGAAGTGAGACTTCCACCCCATAGTTTTTCTCCTTGCCCCAAGCTGGCTCTCTAGACATAGCTGGACTTCACCTCCATTCTGCCCTGGTCAAGTCAGGAAGCAGAGGTGGAGCCTCTGTTCTAAACTTCAAGTGTGTACATGGTCAGTATCAGTCTATAGCTTCCTCTCCCAGTGGCTGCCCTGGCCCAAAGGAAGACAAGCAACTGATGACCCCACAAGCTACCTCCAGTAAGTGTCACAAGCTAACCAGAGCTGCCATCTTGGTCCCCAAGATCAACCTCAGGATGAAACCCACCTGCAAGCCGCAATGGCCAATGACATCATAAGCTTTGTTTGCTATAGCTTGATAGTAAGAAGACTCTGCAGTACACACATAGTGCACACAGCACGCTTACACGTGATCTGACTATACCTGTTAGAAAACCCAAACAGCAGCAGCTGAAACAGGAAAGAGCTGTATTTTATTGTCTTGCATATGAAGAGAGACGTGAACAGTCCAGGGCCAGCCCATTTGCCTAGACTCGGGCTCCTTTCTGCTCTGTCTTCATCTTATCTTCATGCTCTCAAGAGCGATGCCTAAGCTCCCACTATTACACTCAAGTTCCAGGCAGGAAAAAACAAAGTCTTGTTGGCAGAACATTGGCAGAAACGACTTTTAAAGGATTTGTCCTGTAGGTCTCTCCCAATACCCCCCTTCACACACCTTAACCACCTGCCCTGGTGTGAAGGGGAGGGTAGCAAACGGCATTTAGCCAAGTTTCTCCAGTAAACCTGAGGTTCTGTCTGTAAGGAGGGACGGGAGGGGCACTGGGGAACAAGATGCAGTCCCCAATGCAGCTAATACTCAGGGTGCCCCCCCTTAAATACTCAAGATCCCACCTCACTGATGGGCTTTCCTTATCTTGCCAAACCCACCCTCCGGCTAAATCCTTTAACTCAGGCACATGTGGGCTCTGTCCCTGTCAGCTGCTTGCTGGACTTCAGTCGAACTTCATCTGCCGCTTATATCAATTGGTTGGAAGGTCTGGCTTCTTTTCATATTTATTTATTTGTTTGTTCATTTAGTTTTTAGAGACAGGGTTTCTCTGTGTAGCCCAGGCTGGCCTCAAACTCACAGAGATCCGCCTGCCTCTGCCTCCTGAATGCTGGGATTAAAGGCGTGTGCCACCACCACCCAGTTACTGCATTCTTAATGACCCTGTGCTCACTGGAGCAAAGCCCTAATACACATGGAGATGGGCCATCTCTTCTATTCCACCCAGCTCATGTGAACAAGTCACAGCCTGCTGGGCCCAAGCATAAGAAACTTTACAGGGAAGGGGGGGTCCTTGGCTGATGACTTCGGAAAGCCAGAGGCTCTGAAACAGCATGGAGCGGCAACATCCGCAGGGGCCTCAGACCTAGGGCAGGTCGTCTAGGCCTCTGCTGTCTCCCAGGACACACGTTAGCCACACTGTTGAGTGGCACAGCTACAGGATTTTATATGGGGAGAGCCTGGTTTGTCCTTGGGGATGTGTGGCCTAGGAGCAGCACTGGGGTCCCTGTGGACCTCCATGCTCACTGTCGGCCAGGAAAGGCTCCTGGAGTTTCTCACTTGGCAGCTGCTTTAATGCTGTGTTCCATAAAGCTTTACAGATTTTACCACCTCCTCAGGCCGGGGCTGGACACAAATGCCAGGCCAAATGAACGATGGGGCCAGAACACTGAGGGCCCTTGCCCAAGAGGGAATGTGTGTGGTGTTAGCCTTGCATTGCCTCCATGCTCTGGAGCTGGCTCTGGGCTCCCCATACCCTGCACCCGTCTGGACCACCCACCTATGCAGACAACGGAGGTCCAGAGGCTCCTGTACTCAGGATTCTCCCTCAGGCCACCTGGCTGTGGTGACAGTCTCAGAGAGCAGCTCTCAGGTCCTCAGCTGAGCCCTCCCTGCTGATACAGGACAGAGCCTATCTCGTCAAGGGAGGACTTTAGTGGGAAGGTACAAGGCACACAGCTCTGCCCGCGGGTTACAGTCAGGGAGGGGGAGGGGAATAAATAATCATCAGACAGGGTTAACACAGGCTTCTCTTCCAGGCGACTGGGGTAGGTCCAGCTCAGCAGATCTGGATCATCATCGAAGTTACCATGTTATCAAAGGCCCTGAGAAAAGAACCCAGATTTAGAGCATGACAGGCGACGACCCTGCCCTCTGCTGGTGGAGACTGGCACTGCCGCACCAGGTCCTCAGGACTCTGGGGCTTCTTTAGAGTTCCGAGAAGCAAAGGGCATACCCACCATCCTGGGCAATGGCGCCCACCTCCTGACTCCACAATCCCTGCACAGCCCCCACAGGCCGACTATGTCACAGATTTCCTCAGCATACCTCCCAGGGTAAGGTTCACAGGGTGCGAGCAGGGGTAAGCAATAAAGCCCATGAGCAGGAAGTGCTATCTCTGCCCTGCACAGCATAGGGGCACCAGTGTGCTCTCTCTTGGATCTAGGTGGGTGCAAGACTCTCAACATCTCAGTCAAAGGAAGGTGCCACCAGAAGGGACTAACTTGGGCCACTTGTCAATTTCAAGGAGCTCCTTAGGAACAGACCCAGAAAAAGAATCTGGTAACAGGTTTGCAGTGCCTATGTTTGAAGCCCATGCCTCCTGCATGAGGTCCACTCAGCTGGAGGGGAGACACCTAAGCCCAACATAAAAGGCACACGAGGCTACATCAGGAGGACATTGCCTCCACAAAAGCTATGGTCACAGCATGAGCTGTGAGCTTGCTGAGCCCTCTGGAGGTCCTTAGGAACCCACAGACACAGCTGGGAGACCAGATGGGCGAACCTCGGCCCGAGCTGCCTATGCACAGAAAGGTCTGTGTCCGCACTAATTGGGAAACCAGGGCTGGCCGCTTTGAAACAGTGGCCTTAGGATAGTACTCATGGCTCTGGCTCCCTCACTTTCCCCATGAGCACGCTATCACAAAGCAGGGCCCACCGAGAGACACAGGGCCCACCTACCTTGATTGGATGCGGTCTCCGGGGTTGTAGAAGGGGTTGCACATCACATCTGTGTAAGAGTTATGCAGCTTCCGGAACATCTGAAAGCAGTTTCAACGAGCATATGCATAGGGCTTTTGCAGACTTTGCATTCTCGGTGAGGGAAGGGAAGCAGCACACACCCACTCTGCCCCCCCCCCCCCCCCCCCCCCCCCCCCCCCCCCCCCCCCCCCCCCACTTACACTGCGGATCTCGTTGTCTCGAAGGGCTGTATTGGAGGAATCCACCACCATGACAAATTTCACCTTGGAATTGGTCACGTAGCCATATCTGCCTGGCTGTTAAGGAACATGCTTTGGCACCGGGGCTGTATGACTGCATATGGCAGTCTGGGGCCTGCCAGCCCAGAGAACTTGGTGAACCCTCACTTCGGAGAAGACTGACAACCTTGAATCACAGGAAGTGCCCAGGCTGGGGAGGCTGCACAGCAACTATGCAAGTGTGCACCTCAACTGGGGACAGCTCTGCTCCTTTTGAACTGATCAGGGCCTGGGATATTAGTCACAAAACTAAACTTCTGCCATCAGAGTGTGGAGAGGCTACAATTAGTCCCCATGGGAATGCTCTTAGATTCTGTGGTCTTAATAACTTGTCCAAAGGAATGACCAAGAGTTTACAGCCACATGGCGCTGAGCTTAACAACAGTGTCGTGACACAATGACCCTTGATTCAAAGTCGGTGGCCTCTAAGGAACATAGAGAAGCCCAGATCCCTGCTATGGCACCTTTCATCCTCCAGGAAGCTCGGCCTTGCTTTTCCAGTGATTCTTCCAATTGGGGGGAGTGAGGGCTAGAGGCCATTGTTAGCTTCAGGGCACCTGCCTGCCTGACCAGCTGAAACCCCTTACAGTTACTCTTTTCTTGTGTTCCCCCCACATCCGGCCCTGCGAGTGCAGGGGCCGTGCTGAGCACCAACGGATACACCTTGTAGTCCTCAGTTGGGTAGAGCAGGCCCAGGTACAGCTCCCTCTGGTCCACCAGTGCCTTCCCCATGGCCGAGATCTTCTCATCTACCACATCCAGGGACGTGTGCACCATGTAGTGGAACTTGAGCTCATCCTCTGTGGGAATACTGCGGATGTACAGAGGGTAATTCTGCAAGAAGGGATGGAGATCCGCCGAGTGAGTTCCAGCTCTGAAGACACCGGCAAAGCACTCCTAAGGCAGGCTCTCAGCCGGTCAACACTGCGGCAGGCACTGCCTTCAGGGGTGGGACCTAACAAAAGAGGACTGGATGTCATATGCAGAGGGGGGACGACAGCATTTGCCTGATATGCACAGGGCCCTAAGTTAATTCCCAGTACTGAGAAGAGGAAAAGACATTGGACTAGGGACATAGCTCTGTGGTAGAATGCTTGAGTAGAAGCATCAAGCGTCAGCTCAATCATCTGTACCAGAAAGGAGGAGGAGGAGGAAAAGAGGAGGAAGTGGCAGCAGAAGAGGCACAGGGGCAGGAAGGTGAGCAGAAATAAGATGGCCCAGGAATGCCAACTTGAGCACAGCCTAACAACATACTCTATCTAGAATCATCTCTGCCTCAACCACCACCACACTCTCAAGTGTCATCCCAACACCAGGCACGGTGGCTATTTCTTTTCTTTTTTCTTTTTTCTTTTTTTTTTTTTTTTTGGATTTTCAAGACAGGGTTTCTCTGTGGCTTTGGAGCCTGTCCTGGAACTAGCTCTGTAGACCAGGCTGGTCTCAAACTCACAGAGATCCGCCTGCCTCTGCCTCCCGAGTGCTGGGATTAAAGGCGCCCGGCCTATGGTGGCTATTTCTTAATGTGCCACACAGCGGCAGTAGTCTGTGGCTCAGCCCCTCAGGACTCGGCTCAATACACATTTAACCACCCTAAGCCCACAGTCAAAAGCTTCACTCCTGGGTCCTGCATCCATTCATTGTTCACTATGTCCAGAAATCGTCTGGTCTACTGTAGTTGAATGAGTGTCCAAATCAGGGCACCTCCGCATAGATTCCAGACGTCAACGTGAGTTTATCAAAGCAGCAGCTGCATTTCTAATTGAGTTCTGATTTTGGGGGGCTTATGGGGGGGTATAACTCCCTCTTTCATACTGTCAGCGCCACAGCAGCCCAGTCCCTAACGGCAGGTCTCAGGGAAGGGCGCTCAGAACCAGCAGTATCTGTGGACCTCTAGTGCTGTCTTAGCATTCATAAACAGCTTTCCAGAGGAAATGAATTTATATGTTGGCCAGCGGGGAGATGAAAGCTGGGAAGAGAAGACAAAGGGAAGAGGGAAACTTATCAAGGTTTGCAGGCCTTCACAGCGGTTGGAGTAGAAGGCTGAGAGTGGCATGAAGGGAACTACCTAAGGCAAAGAAAAGCAATGAATTTTAGGCTGAACTTGCGACGCGCCTGGTTTGTATTTAAATAGCACCGGCGGGGCAGCCAAGGGGACGGTCCGAAAGGCGGGGCGGAAAGACCGGACGCGGAAGGCAGCTGAGGCCGTGAAAAGAAGAAGGCATAGAACGAAGGGTGGAGGGCTGGAAGAGCCGCCAAGCTTCCCGGTGGGTCTCAAAACCCGGAGGCCGTGGCCTGCAAGGTGGCGGCAGGAGGCGGGCGGGCAGCTGGGAGCGAGAGAGCGCAGGAGGGATCCTGATCACAGCGCCTGGCTGAGGCTTGGGAGCCTAGAGCTGAGATGAAACGAGGGCATGGCAGGAAGGAGCCCCACCACCCGCCACCCGCTAACCGCCGCCCGCCGCTTCACACGCACCTCCTTGGCGATCACCGCGATGCACACCGCCATATTGGCAGGCCGTGCGCCGCATCACGTGACCCGGAGGGGTCATGCCCCGCCCACTTCCCCTCCCTCCTCGCTCGGCGGCTCAGATCCCGCCTTTCCCTACAGTGGCTCTGCCCCGCCTTTCAGCTCAGACCTTGATGCTGACCCTTTCCTGTCAGGCTCGAGGCCCACCTCTCCTGTTAGGACGCTGGCAGCGCCCCTGCTTCTGTCGCTCTGTCCCACTTTTCCCGTCAGGCCCCACCGATCGTGTCACTCAGCCTGGCAGGCCAGGCTCTCACGCTTCAGCTTGGTGGGGTCCCGGCTTCTCTGGCAGCCTTGCCTGCCCTGCGGCCTCCCAGATCCAAGGCCCTGTCCTGTCTGGCCGAGCCCACTCTCCTTGTCAGTCCTGCGGCCTAGGCCCCGCCTCTCCTGTCACTCAGCCCCCAAGGCCCGCCCCGCGGTCTAAAGGAAACGCCGCGAAATTGGGACTGGGTCTCGTCTCCCTGCAGGAGCTTAGTTGCCAATGGCGGTATATGCCGCAGCCACCAGAGGCCCGCAGCTGCTGCTGCTTCTGAGCGCCCTAGGACTCTTGGCCGCAGGTGCTCCACAGCCCCCCAACATCGTGCTGCTGCTCATGGACGATGTGAGTGGGGTCGCGCGGCGGGAGGACACGGGAGATACAGGGCGGCCACAGCGGTGACCCGAGGGAGGCCCAGACCCCGGGGTCATTTCTCGCTCTTACTGTTTCCGCAGTGGGGGGGTCGGTGTTCAGGGGGAATCTCCCCTGTTCTCCTCGGGGTGGGGTGGGGAAGCCTGGTGTCCCCTTCCCCCTCATAAGGTGGCCCTGCCCTCCGTGCCCACCTCCAGCCTGGGCCTCTGGGGAATTCTGACCAAAGTCAAGCATGGGAGGGCGGAAAGGTAAGAACCTCACCTGAGGGGCCTGGTGTGCAGCCTGCAGTCATCTGTAAACTCAGCTCCAGGGCTGATCTGCCTCCCTGACTTGAAAGCTTAGAGGTCAGCGCTGGGTCAGATAGAACTGTCCAAACTGGACGGGACCCTGTCTTCCTCTGAACCTTAGCCCGCCAGCCCCCCACCCCATCCCGGACACACTACAGAGTGGCACCTGTCAGCTATTGTTAGAACCGGAGTCGCATCCAGTTCAGGTTGATTTGAAACCAGTCGTGGGCACCCCAGAGACTAATGGCTACCTCAGCCCTCTCCACAGAGCCTTCAGACCTGTGCTCATCCACGCTAAACTCCTCAAAGTGGTGCCCGCCAGAATGGAGGGTGCCATGTATGTAAAATAAGTTGGATTTTAGAGACATAGTAGAAAAAGAAAGTGAACATCCCATTTGATAATCATTAGGTTAGTGGTTCTTTATTATGAAGAAAATTATACGCCTGAAAAGTCCTGTCCATAATCCCACTACCCAGAATACACTGCAGGAAACCTTGACTGTTTCTTTCCAGCTTCCCATTCTGTGTGGACCATGACTAATTCACACTCTGGGTGCCTGGCTTCTCTGGCCCTTGTTCTGGTGGCTGGTAGCTTTTAGAGCCAAATCACACTGGCTTGGTTTGTTGGTTTACTGGTTGGTTTGCTCAGACACTTGTCAGTTTTCTGGCTCTCTCCTTTCCAAATGACAGCCTGTGAGGAGCGAGAGGTCCTTCCTAACCCTCCATTAGGCTACTGAAGAGTGTTGAAATAATAGACTTTGGATAACTGAGTTAGGGAAATGTACTGTTAGCCTTCACCTTGCCTACTCACTTTTTATTTGTTTGTTTGTTTGCTTGCTTGGTTGGTTTTTTTTGAGACATATTCTTGCTATGCAGTTTTGGCTGGCCTGAAACTCACTCTGTAGCCCAAGGTGGCCTCAGACTCAAGGCAGTCATCCTGCCTTTGCCTCCCCGGTGCTAGGATTGCAAACATGAGCCCCTGCATCTAGTGGCCTAATGACTTTTCTACTCTGGAACTAGAAAACGTGGAGTTACATGTAAGGCTGAGAGTGCATTTCCTTTGGATGGCTACAGAGGAGTAGAGGGGGGTTTGGATAATGGATGTGACTAGTACCAGATCAGTTTACCTGAAGGTGGTTGCTTAGGAACCCCCACCACTTACATCCTGAATACCCTGGGGCTGGCCCAGAACATTCTGTGCAAACCTTGGCTCTTATCATGTAGGGACTTTTGATGCATACAAATGAAAATGAATTCAACTTCAGCAAAACTGGGAATTCCTGGCTTTACCAACTAGGTCACGCTGGCTTAAAGCAGGTGGTTCCAGGCTTCCGCTTTCATAAGGCCACTGTCTGTAAGCTGGCCCCTGGTGGCCCCATGATAGCCTCATGACAGCCCTAGGCGACTCCCAGCTCATCTACCCTGTTGTCAGCAGTCCTAGTGGGACAGTGGCTTTTGCTGACTCTGGCCCACTCCAAGCATAAGGTGAGAAGAATATGCTGCACTGTGCAACAGCTGGGCCCACCTCTGGAAAGATCACCCTGGGTGGGGAGGCCTCCTGGGTTCATACTTGACCTATTCCAGGGTGCCTGTGGCAGAAGAAGCAAGGATGCCACAAGGGGAAAAGGCTCTGAGGTGCCCCCTAGGTGGCAGATAAGGACAGCCTCAGCAGCTTCCATACTAGTCCCTTCTCCTCTGCAAACCCCTCCCTTTGCTCTTCATAGCTGCCTTTGCCAGGCTGATCATGTCTGAATCTGTAACATGTGCTTATGTCTGTCTGGCTTACCTAGAATGACATGGCTCAAGCTCCAGACTTGATAACTGTCTGATTGTCTAAGATTGTCTCTAGTTTAACTTCTTTAAGGATTGCCACTGACTTTGGACCTGTCCTGCTCTGGTCATATCATGAGCAGCTGGACTGCTGTCCTCAGGAAGGTCATTGTGGGATGTTGCCTTTAGTGGGCACTGGAATCTGGGTATCCTCGCCCTGGGAAGAGCGGTTTCTTGTACCTAAGCAGTGTATAGGTATCTGAATTCATATGAAACACCACCTCCCCGTTTCACCACAATCTCACTCTGGATTCTCCTTGACTCCTCAGCCCTTAGGATCTCTGTGGAAAGAATTCAGATGAAACATATAGACTATAGAGTAGGAGATAGGTAGAATTTATTACAACCTATGAACTGCTGCTCTCACGGGTGAGAGTAGGCAATGGTCACAGGGACCATTGTAGCGCAGAGCATACTCAAAGGATGAGACTGGACAATGACCAGAAAGGACCATTGCAGAGCACACTACTCAGGGTCATTGGAGGCAAGTATGGGCTGGAAGTATGGGCAGGCTCATTGGCCTAGTGCCTGGGATGGCTTTCCACATAACCTTCCCTAACCTGGGGAGCTGAGTGGAACAGAGAAGGACAAATACAACCCAAGTTCAAATAAGCTTTGGTCCTAGCCATCAGTGGAGGCACACACCTTTAGTCCCAGCACTCAGAAGACAGAGACAGGCAGATCTCTGAGTTCGAGGCCAGGCTGGTCTACAGAGTGAGAGTACCTGAGGGGCTGGAGAGATGGCCCAGAGGTTAAGAGAACAGAGTGAGTACCTGAACAGCCAGGGCTACACAGAGAAACCCTGCCTCAAAAAAAAAAGGAAGGAAAGGAGGGAAGGAGGGAGGATGGGAGAGGAGGAGGGAGGAAAGAAAAGAGGAAGGGAGGGGGAGAGGGAGAAAGGAAGGAAGGAAGGAAGAAAAGAAGGAAGGAAGGAAAACGTCCAGCTCTTCTAGGTATGTCCAACCTGCAGTCATGTGTAGCAAGTTATAGCCATAAATTTGGCCCAACACAAGAATCATAAACTTACTTAAAACATATTTTTGTCATGTTTTTGTAATTGATTGTAATTCTTAAACATGAACTTTGTAGAAGACAACACTATATCACAAAGACAAAAATTGTGTATGCCTACTTCTCTAAATGTCACGACTCTACCCAGGGTCATAAATATAACTCTAGTCACAGTCTATGAACCAGTGATTACTCCCACAACTTCAGGTTTTGGTTTTGCAAGCTGATTGTTAAGGATCCATCCCCGATAACTTCTAGGCCTGCTAATATCTAATTGGTTATCTTATCCCCCTGTGTGTCTGTCATCTTGGTGTGTGTGAGGTACACGTGCCTTCAAGACCAGCCAGCCCAAAGTGAGAACTCTAGATCCTAAACCTCTGGTTGATTCCACCCACTTGTGCTGTCACAACCTGACCTTGGGGGAAGCAGGCTTGTACCTCCAGCCCTGGGAGCAGGAGGCTGGAAGCTGCCTGGTCTAGCTCTCCCACTGCCACCCTGTCTGTCCTCGCCTTTGTCTTGTCTAACTGCTTTGCCATCCTCCACTGTGGTGAGCCACAGCTGGGAGCTGACTGCATGTCTTTCCTCCAATGAGAGCTTTCCACAGCTGGTTCAAAGCACAGTTTACATCTCAAAGGGAGTAAGCGTTTATTCTGAGCCAAATCTGAGTGATCACGGCCTAGACACACGGGTTCAGGTTTCCTTGAATAACATTCCAATGTGGAAGTGTAATAAGGTCAGACTCATGAGCTCCAGATGGTCATGAATTTGGAAAAATACAATTCCACCCAGACACTAAAACCTACAGCTTGTTCGTCCATCATCTGGTGGCCACTTGGACTGGCCCTAGCCTTTGATGGTTGGAATCAGACTGCCACAGACACTCATGTAGTCTTGGAGCATGAGTTTTCAGTTCTGTAAGGTACACTGAGCCAGGCTGCCAGGCCGTGCGGTAACTCTAGGCTCAGCTTTCAGAGCAACCTCACCACTTGCTTTTGAAATCTAAATTTGCATAACAGTTTTATGCTGAAAATAGATGTGTATTCTTAGATACCAAGACTCTAGGAGCATACAGAGGTTGATCTCAGCTGGGGAGGAAGGCAAATGCAGATATATTCCTGGTGGTGGTCAAACTGATGTAGAGGCAAGAGCCCGCAAATTCCTAGTAAGCCCTGGAGCAGTTCACAGAAGCTGCCAAGGTTTGGGCAAACTCAATGGCTCTTCCTTGGAACAAAAGAGCCATTTGTTGGAAGGGTTCACTCCTCATCTCTTTGATCTTCCCTGCAGATGGGCTGGGGTGACCTGGGCATTAATGGAGAGCCTTCCAGAGAGACCCCAAATTTGGACCGGATGGCTATAGAGGGCATGCTTTTCCCAAACTTCTATTCTGCCAACCCGTTGTGCTCACCATGTAAGTTGCTGCTGCCTTCCACCCCGAACCCAGTTAGCCAGCAGAGTCTTCCATGTATGCCCCTCTAACCCTAATCTAGGTAGAGCAGCCTTTTCTCAGGTGTCAGGAAGGCTGCAGGTAGAGTGAGGGCTGTGTCACTGTCTCCCAGAACTGCCACACTGCCCTCAGAGTACTGTCTGTGCTTCCTGGTCACAGGACATGGGTGTAGTGGAGAGGTAGTGAGGCATGTCCTCTTCCCAAGGAATGTCACTGTTATTACATTGGTGCTTACAGAAGTGCTGACCTTAAGTAAAAGCAGTGGGTGGGGTGAGGGGTCAATAGGAGGCAGGCCATAGGGGCCCACAGTCTGGTGGCTGTCCCAGAGTCTGGAGACTGAGCACGCGAACAGAGCTGAGTAGCAGGGCCTGCTATATAAACTGCCATCTGTCATCAGGCCTTTAGGCCATCTCCCACTGCCTGACTTCTTCAATCCAGAGGCTAGAGGAGACTGAAACACAACAGTTCAATGTCACCCTGATGCACTCATGACAGACACACCTCAGGGGCTGTGCACATGGGAGGCACTGCAGAGCTGGCTGGGGGGCCTACTAGATTTGTGTCACAATGTCTGTTTTTATCTTTTCATGTAGCCAGGGCAGCCCTGCTCACGGGACGGCTGCCCATCCGCAATGGCTTCTATACATCCAACGCGCATGCAAGAAACGGTATGCCACCCCTCACCCGCAACCCTGCAGGTACCTCTGTCTAGGTAAGGGAAAGCTGGTGTCCTAGGCCTTAGTGTGAGAGGTTTGGGGTCTGGAACAGTAAATGAAGGCAGCCTAAGGTAGAACCGAGTACCACAGTACAGACCCCATGTCACAGACTTTTTCCCTGAAGTGGCCCAGTGAAAACCAAGCTGGGGCTGAGGTACCTCAAGCACCACACGGTACCCTCCTACTCCACTAGGAAAACCATGAGGTTTCAGGTCAGAGCGGGGAATGCTCTAGAAACAAGCTCAAGAGCTTGGATAGGTTCTCTAAGGACAGGGTCCTTATCCCAGATAAGATGGGATTTCAAGTGGCCTTGAAGAAAAAGGACTGTGGGAAGAACCAGGATCACAGCCTACAGGGAACAGCATGGTGTCAAATGGCAAACCAGACTGGAGCGGTGAGACAGGTGGGAGCAAGGGGCAGCATTACACCATCCCCACCATGCTAACTTGGAGAGTGCCTGGAGTATCATGGGAAGTGTCCCTATACTGACCACAGTCCTGCCTGTCCACCTTGATGGGGCAGTGTGTGTATCCATTACAGACACGGGATTACTTCTAATGCAGTATTGTTTTTCCAGCTTACACGCCTCAGGAGATCATGGGTGGCATCCCTGACTCAGAACTCCTCCTGCCTGAGCTCCTGAAGAAGGCAGGCTATACCAACAAGATCGTGGGCAAGTGGTGAGTCCTGGACCTCCCTCTGGGCAGGTCTTTTCTGCCCAGGTCTTTCCAAATGAGAACTTCTTAGAAGGAGTCGAAATGGAATTCCAGGTCCATTTAGGTTTTTGTAGGGAATTTTTTGTTTTCTGGGGCAAGGTCTCACTATGTAGCTCAAACTAATTTTGGTTTCATGATCCATTGCCTCATCTTCCACATGCTGAGATTATAGTTGTGCACCATCTATAATCTTTTTGAGGGAAATTTTTTTTTAATCCATCTGGGGTTAAAGGCATGTGCCATCTTTAACTTTTAAGAACTTGGTGTTTCAGCCAGCAGTGGTGGCGCACCTCTTTAATCCCAGAACTTCGGAGGCAGAGGCAGGCAGATCTCTATAAATTTGAGGCCAGCCTGGTCGACAAGAGCTAGTTCCAGGACAGGCTCCAAAACTATAGCAAAACCCAGTCTTGAAAAACCAAAATATAAATAAATAAACTTGGTGTTTCAGACACACACACAGTACACAGATTTGCATGCAGGTAAAACACAATAAAAGTAAAAGTAAATATATCTTTTTGTAAAATTAAAAAAAAAAGAGCATGGTGTTTAAAGTCAGGAACTGGATGAATGTGGTGGAGCACAGCTTTAATCCCAGCGCTGGGAGCAGAGACAGTTTGAAGTCATCCTAGTCTGCATAGCTGCAGGCCAGCCAAAGCTACATAGGGAGACCCTGGCTCAACTAAACTAAAAAGTCAGACACCAGCCTCCAGCCAAGCGTCTCAGCAGGACACTGAGCAAGCACTCAGTCGCCCTCATCCTCCCTCCTTCCCTCCACACTTTCTGTCATCTCTGCCCCACCCGTGCTTGTACTAATGAGCCAACCTCATTCTTGCATACAGATGAGACAGTTTGTCATTCGCCAGAGGGCTTCCTCAAAGAAGCCAGTGCTAGGTAGGAGCAGGGGAGGGGCAGCAGGTGGCTGAGTCCGTGAGATGAACAATCACGTCAATAATGGCTTCTGTAGCTTCACTGTGGCTGGTTTCTAGCTCTGACGTTCATCTCATTTATTCATAATATCCCGTGATCCCCCTGATAGGGCTCTCCCCAGTCTGAAGCCAAGCAGGCCTCTTCACTGCTCATGGCCCCACTCATGGCTCCCCTTGGGAATGGTTTCTCTGACTCTGTTATGAGTCACAGCGGTAGAAAACCTGATACTAGGAGATCCAGGCAACCCAGAGCCTAAGAAACATTTGTCATCTTTCAGGTAAAAAATGAAACCTAGCCATAACAAGGGGATGGTGGCAGAGAAGAGCTGACAGGCATCAGATCCCTCCTCATCTGCACAATCCTAAGCAGGTGGCAAGGAAGTCCATGAAACCATGGTAGAGGCAGGCAAAGAGCCGGAGGTCCCACAGTAACCAGAGATGCCTGTGTCTCACCTGACAGTTCTGACAGGTCCACAGCTTCCAACTGTCGGGGACTGAGGGGGCCAAAGCTGAGCAGGAAGCAAGTTTCCACAGAGCCACTCATCTTCCTGGATGACTTCTGATAGGAAAGAGGTGACCAAGAGGAACAGCTGAGGCAGATCTCTTCAATGAGCAGGGTTTAGTCCAGGGCTATCAGCTATAGCCAGTACTGCCCTGTGTCCTTTATGTAGACCTGGACACTGAGGGTCTAGATTTCATTTCCCTCACCAAGTCCTGCATGGACACGGAGTTTAGACTCCTGCAAGTAGACTGCGGGGTCTGTCAGCAGCCAATTGCGGGTGAATGCGACTGGAACTCAAATCTCAGGGGACCACCAGCCCACTCTCCAGTCCTGCTTGCCTGCTGGTCAGTACCAACCACTGTTAGGACCAAGTGCACAGGATTATAACTGTGTCCAAGCAGGGCACTAGTCGTGCTTCTCCTACACAGAGACATGGACACAAGAGTCCTCCCATCCCCTCTGCAGTCATCAGAAAGGTCAAATACTTTGTAGTGGGCCTGAGAGCACAGCAACACAGAGGATGTAATGCAGGCTGACTTAATCTGAGATGTCATTGCACCATAGTGGTGCACTGGTCCTCAAAGGGGTGACCATAGACTGAGTATGTGAAGGTGGGAGAATAGTTCTAGCGGTTCACTGTGTGCAGCCGTTAGGCAGACCAAGCACGGCAGAGCCAGTCTCCCCTGCAGGTGTGGAAACTGAATTCTAGACAGGCGTTCTTCTCTGAAGGTAGAAGAGTTGATGACCAGCTAGCTATCCCCCGAGACTTCTCTGCTGCCCTTTCGCTCTACCCACGGAATGGTAACCTTGGATCTGCATGCTCTGTACATGGAGGAAAGGTCGAGGTGGAGCCCCCTGAAGATAGCCTATCCCAAGTACAGCTGGGAAAAAGACACTTCCCTCAGGGATGTTGTATTGAAAGCTGTACCTGAAAAAGGCTTTCTGCAGATGTGCATGTACAACACACATAAACAGGTCTGTGTCCCAGGCTGGATGATAATGGCACACATAGCATGGTTTGAAGTCTGGTAGACTAGCATGTGCTCTAAAGAGCAGGTAGGAGCTGGAGTCCCCAGGAAAGACAGGCTCTGCTTCAGGGATACCTCAGGACTGCTGACCCACTGATGCTTAGAGTTGGATCTGAGATAGCGGCACTTCTCAGCAGCCTTCCTGTGGTTACTAGTGGATGGAGTAAATACGATTAAGTGTCCCTGAAAGAAAAGGAGGCAGGATGAATGTAGACGGAAGTTTCTTCCCACCTGGTCCCACACCTATTCGGTCCCATATAAACACACAGAGGCTTATATTAACTATAAACTGTTTTGCCTATTAGCTCAGACCTATTATTAACTAGCTCTTAAAATTTAAATTAAACCATAATTCTTGTCTATGTCAGCCACGTGGCTTGGTACCTTTTATTAGTGAGGCATTCTCCTCTTGCTTTCTCTCCATCTGACTGGTGACTGCGTCTCTCCTTTCCTCTTCCTAGAATTCTCCTAGTCTGGTTTCCCTGCCTGTACTTCCTGCCTGGCTACTGACAAATCAGCATTTTATTAAACCAATACAAGTGACAAATCCTTACAGTGTACACAGCAGATGGGAGAGCATGGGGTAATACCTGGCATGGGGTGGGGGGATCCCACAGCTTTTCCTAAGGCCCTTTACCCTGTGAAGCTTTCCTCTGTGGACCCTTCTCTGGGTCTCCGCATAGCTTGCACTATACCAGAGTAGGCATACTGCCATATTCTTTTTTGCTCATGCCCTGGCCTCTGAGGATGAGGGGACAGTCCTAAGCACTGCATCGTCTTCCCACCCAGCCACCTTCCTGGTGATTTCCCTTAGCTGGGGTAATACTCTGGCTTTTGTGTTAACAGATGGAACCGTGACCTGCCTGACTAGAAACTCAAGGGACAACACAGTCCGTGGAGTGTCCCTGAGGGTAAAGAAAGGCAGGGGAAGCTGCTAGGGCCTAGAGATAGTTGAAATGGGCGCTTGCATCCAGCTGCTTTCAAGGCATCTGGGAGATTTCTCTCCATGCACTATCCTTCAGATACTGAGGGGACCCCTAAACCCTCTTTTGTGTCTCATTGTGCCCAGATGCCATTGGCTGTGCTGGGGCACTCTCAGCTGTGCCTGGAAGCCCTTGGCTTGGTCAGGACATTCTGCTCTACTGAAATACCCCCAGTTATGCTTGGATGCCTTTGAATATGCCTAGAGTTCTGGACACTAGCGTTGTCTGGGAGGGCAGATGGTTCCTGTGCTCCTCCTTGAAGTGAGGTCTTGACATTTTGTATCTTGGTGTGTCTAGACCATGGTGGGGTGCTACAGCCTGTTTATATGCTTTGCAATTGTGATGGTGACTGATTGTTGTTGATCAAAACACTGGAATGTCCCCAGTTGAGGGGGGGGGGGTTCTGATGTGTCTTGGTTCCTGTTTCTAGGCATCTAGGTCACAGACCCCGGTTCCACCCCCTGAAACATGGATTTGATGAGTGGTTTGGATCCCCCAACTGTCACTTTGGACCTTACGACAACAAGGTCAAGCCCAACATCCCCGTGTACAGGGACTGGGAGATGGTCGGCAGGTAACAGACAGAGCCTTCCCTTCTCTCCTGAACCACCTGCCAGCATCTGGTATTCTATGAGCTGAGAGTGAGATCTCTGCTTCTTAGGCAGCATTTCCCAGGACCTCCTGAGTCTCACCTGAGGCCGTTTCTAACCTTTCCAGAGTTATAGATTCCTTTCAGATATGTGCTTAAAAGTCCTCCTTATTCCAAGATGTGCTCTTAGCTTGTATTTTGGAGGATCTAGGACCCGTGTACCCTCTTGGTGGGGTAACCATCATCTTCAGGCACTAAGTGCAGGCACTAAGTTGGCTGCACACAAGAGAGGAGACTGTGGGGCTAAGTTGATGTGAGAGTCACTTCGGGGACTGCCCATTGTTACCATAGAAAGAGATCTACTCTGGAGGAGAGACCACCTGGGTGACCGATTGTTGGATACCTCCAACTTGTAGCTTTGGTGTCAAGGACCTGACTCATCTTTCTTGAATTTTGATTGCTTAAATTTTCTTTTCCTTCCTCCTTTGTTCCTTGGGTAGAAGTTCTTATATCAGCACCTAAAGGTTAAACCAAACACTGCCCTTTTAGAAAGAAGTGCCTTATATCTGCAGTGACAGTCATCCCTGCAGTCAATAAAGTGTTGGCTTCACAAACCTGAGGACCTTAGTCCAGTCCTCAGTGCTAGTGTAAAAAGCTGGGAAGAATGGCATGCCGTTGTAACCCCAGTGCTAGGGAGGCTGAGACAGGAGGATCCCTGGGGCTCACTAGCCCACCAGCCTAATTATGAGTTCAAAACCAATAAGAGACTCTGGCCCAGCATGGTGGCGCACCCCTCTAGTACTAGCACTTGGGACACAAAAGGAGGCAGATCTCTGAGAGTGTGAGACCAGCCTGGCCTGGTCTACACAGCTTAGCCAGGGCTACACAGTAAGACCCTATCTCAAAAAAAAAAAAAAAAAAAAATCAGTAAGACAGAAAGAGAGAGACCCATCTCAAGGAGATTGTCCTCCGTCCTCTACATACGTGTGCACCCACTGCATGTACACCTGCATTACATGTGTACCTATACACATATATACACATGCATTTATTTTTAAAGCCTGTGTCCTTAGCTGCACCTTCAGACCTTGTCTCATCTCTACAGTGCGTGCGCTGTACACACACACACACACACCTGCTCTACACTCATCTTACATTCTGGGGCCATCAGAGCCTTGTCACCTCAGACAGGATCTTCACCTAAGAGCTGTGTGAGCTTCAAATGGAACATTCCCTACTGAAATTAAGGAAGGTGCTTTTCTGACTAAATTCTGATTTTTGCTTTCAGATTTTATGAAGATTTTCCAATTAACCTGAAGACTGGGGAAGCTAACCTCACCCAAATCTACTTACAGGTAAGACCTAGTAGGCTGGTCAAGGCAAGGAGGCAGGAGGATGCTGGGGAAGCAGAGGGATGAACTGACCTGAAGCAGAGGAGAATGGAGGCTATTCCCACAGGAAGCTCTAGACTTCATCAGGACTCAGCATGCAAGGCAAAGCCCCTTCTTCCTCTACTGGGCCATCGATGCCACACATGCACCAGTTTATGCCTCAAGACCTTTCTTGGGTACCAGCCACCGAGGGCGGTAAGTGTAAGCCCCACTGGTAAGTTTGCTCAGTCTCAGTGGGTGGGTGCTCTGGAGCACCATGGGAACTCCAAAGCAGCTGGGATTTTTCTAGTTGTGAAGATTGCTTAGCATACATGAGGCCATTGAACCCAGGGGGTTCATTCCCCAGCACCGTAAAAGAAAGATATGACTTCCTCCAACCCAGGATCAGTGATGAGAGGAAAGCTGTAGGGGTTATGTCAGCTTTGTTTGCAGTGAACCATTTGAAAATGAGCTGAGACTTCCCTTTGAGAGGCAGCTAGCTGCCCCGCTGGTCATCTCCAAAGTGATAAGATTAGTGTTCAGGTGACACTAATGCCCTCAGCTGCCCGATAGAATATCCTCCTCCCCTGCAGGTATGGTGATGCTGTTCGGGAAATAGATGACAGTGTTGGAAAAATTCTGAGCCTTCTGCAGAACTTGGGCATCAGTAAGAACACATTTGTCTTCTTCACATCTGATAATGGTGCAGCCCTCATTTCTGCTCCCAAAGAAGGCAAGTTCTGTTTCCTGTCCTCTGGCCCCAGGTCGGTGACAAGAAGGCGGTCACGGACTGAAACTCCCAGAATAGAGTACCTAGCAGCAAGGTCTTGACCCTGCTGACTCAGGCCTGGCCTGGGTTCACATGAATTTGAATCCTGAGAGAGGGGAACAGGCAAGTGTCATAGGGAGGAGATGCTGTCTCGGGATGGTCCTTACCTGCAAGAAGCCAGTTTCCAGCAGCCTCAGGCTAAGGAGACTTTGGCAGCCAGGGCTTTGGCAGAATACCTGGTGGTGCTAGGGTAGAGCTTGTTTGGCTACTACAGAGGTGGCAGGAAAAACATCCTGTCTTGGGAGCTGTCCAATTGGTGAACCTGGGACAGTCACCCACGGTGCTGCAAGGGCTCAACTATTAACATGAGGTACCTGTCACAGCTGAGGGCACAACAATCTTCTCATCCTGTACTGCCCTTAGGCAATTTGGGCTCTGCTACCTCCGGGTGGCTCAGTCAGTCATACCACCCAGGGTCCTGGAGGCTTCCCAGTTTCAGGTAAAGAAACCCAGTATAGCCTCGTAAACTAAGGAAAAGCTGGTTTGACAATAGAAAAGACCACCAAGTATAGCCAGGCTGACCTGGAGGTTCTTGATGCCCAGCTCTGTGATCTACAATGACCTTAGTTCTCATTCAAGCTCTCTATATACGTCTCAGAGGAAAGAGCAAGCCTCCATCACCTCCAGCAGATAGCCGGAGCTCAACTGCTACCTATTTGGCCAATTCTAAGAGATGGAAGGGGCTAGGCAGAGGGAAATGGTATCATTTCTAACTGTGACCCTAAGACCTTGGTAGCTGCTCTCATGTTTGGTAGATTAGAGGGCAAGAGCCATCCTGAACCTAATGATGGTGGCCATAAAGAAGATGACAAAAGTCCCTGGAGTCTGTCAAATCTATGCTCCAACTTGTTATAAAAAGTGGAAAAATAGGGGACTGGAGAGATGACTCAGCTGTTAAGAGTAGTGCCTGTTCTTCCAAAGGTCCTGACTGTGAAGACCAGAGGGAACCTGGGGCAGGCTGCATTTTAAGTGGGACCCTCCCCAGTACATGATGCCTGGGAATATTAGCATCTAAGAAGACTAACTCAAAAGCCTCAGTATCTGTTGCTTGTGATAGGAATGGGCATCTATGGCTATTTTCCGTTTCTGAGCAGTGACTGCGAGTAGAGGCTGGTAGCAAGAATTTTCTGTTCTCTCTGGAAAGCTCTGGCCAGAGCATCTTAGCTGTCTGGATCAGAGCTACCCAGGTGTCCTGACTTGTGTCTGCAGTCTGACCTCTCCTCTTGGTTCTTTGTCTCTGTGATGACCTCAGGACTCAAATGTGCCTAACCAGGAGTTCAAAAGTCAAGATTGCCCGCCAGGGGTACTGTGTGTCCCTGATTCCCCAGATGATCTGAGCCCTGAGATCTTGAAACTGATAGGTGGTGACTCTCATCCTCAGGTGGCAGCAATGGTCCCTTCCTGTGTGGGAAGCAGACGACATTTGAAGGTGGGATGAGGGAACCTGCGATCGCATGGTGGCCGGGGCACATTGCTGCAGGCCAGGTAAGTCAGCATTGCACACTGAAGCTCTATCTCCTGCAAGGTCTCTGGGGCATCAGTGTCCAGGTGATAAGGAGGCTTCTGTAGTCAACTAACTGCCCATGTTCTGTGAACTTACCACAAGGGACAGCTGCAGCCCTGATGTCTTTGTGGCAAAGACCAAATGTGGGCCTCAAGTGGGCGAGTCTGGCCACCTTCATACCAGGCAGCACCCTCACCCGCAAGCTTTGGCCCCAGGTAGGCCACCCCTTGTCTAAGAATCCAGTCTGGAACTTGTAGTCGCCACACTAAGTGCTTGTTGCTGAGATCACTGTTCCTCAGCTGGCCTCTTTCCCCGGTGATCTTGAAGACAGTGTCCCTCTGGGTTCCTCAGTTCACCCTGCAGTGGCAGCCTCCATATACTTAGGGGCGGACAGAACAGCTGACTGTAACAAATACTGCTTGCGTGGACAGTACAGGCCAGCCTCCTGCTAGAGGCCAGATGATGCATATCCTGTCTCCCACCTGCTGTCTCACATGCCTATTGCTGTGTGGGATCCTATAGCCACAGAGTCCAGGGACACAGACACAGTCTTTCCCCTCTAACTGCACAGATTAGGAAAGCGAGGCCCAGAGCGGTCACCTGTCCAGCCTGCCAGCTACAATGGCAGAACTGGCAGCAACCCCCAGGCATCCAGACGGGACCTCCATTCCTACTCACCATGCTTTGGATAGTCTCCATGTGTTCCCAGCAACAACTGGGACTTACCCTCAGTATCTAGCTTCTAAACCTAGACCTGTTTGAGCCTCTGCACCTCACTCCCTCTGCCTATGGCCTCTTGATATGAGACTCCAGGTCACACTAATCACCAGAGCACCACAGGTTGGTGGATCTCACAGTTTGTCGAACAGGCCTGCCTGTCATCTGGTCAACTCCCTCTGTAGAACAGAGTGACCATGCAGTAAACACATCACATGTAGAAGAAACACGGCTACTGGAATCCTAATGGACACGCAGACTGGCCATGACCATCTAACCCGTATGAAAGGGACCCGGCCCACAGCTGCACCTGTGGAAGAGAGGGAACCTCTTCATTTCCTAAGGCCATTGCTCCTAGCTCTCGTGTAGCTGTGGGAGCACTGAGCCAGTTATCATTGCGTGAGGAATGGAGACACAGGAGACTCGTGAGGTTTTCCAGGGAAGAGACGCTTGGTATGGCCTTTGTTCCACCATGAGGAGCCATAACCAATCATACGGTAAACCCCACTCACACCTGGTACTGGCAAAGCGCAGAGAGGTAGCTGGGAAAAGGGAGCTGGAGCTGCCTGCAGGCCAGGGATGCCTAGCCCACTGAACTTAAGTCCATTGGGCTCAAGAGCATCTGCTTCCACAGCTGTTCCTGCCAGGTGCCCTCTGGCACCAGCTGAGGAAAAACAAGGCTTGACACTGGAGTCAAAGTCACACAGCCTTGCCTTCTGAGGGGAGAAAGAGCAGCGCTCCAGAGCTGTGGCTTTCTTTTCACCATGCTTCCCACAAGACAACAAACTGGAATGGGTTTCCATGGGATTTACGCTGTGCTCCGTAATAACTTAAACACCCCAACATTCATCTGCCCTGCAGCAGACACTTAGCACCTGGCAGCAGGGGTATAATTGCAGCCTTTGATGCAGCTTCATCTGGAAGAGCTCACAGCAACCTCCTGCTGCTGAGTACAGTATCACTAAGAGCTCCCTGAGCTCAGCGCTGTGCACTGACAGAGCTGTCAGATCCCCTCCTTCCAATCCCTCAGCCAGGGGACATGCTCCCTTCTCCTATTTGTTTCCAAATGATTTAAGTTTCTGGATCTGCAACCCCATTCCCTCTTTTTTGGAGGGAAATACTTAGAAGGGACCATGAACCACTCAGAAGGCCCTTGTTGTTCCCCTGCTGCCGTAGGTAGGGGGACTGGCACCTGTAAGAATGTCCCGTTCCCAAGCAGACTCTATAGAAGAGTGTCCATGTCAGTCAGGGACCTGTAAGTCATGTCTGTTAGATTTTGGGGTACAGAATAAAGAGACAAAAGGCAGGAAAGAGTCTGACCAACTTCAACAGATGGGACTTTTATTTCGAGCAGTAAAGGACAGACAGTGAAGGAGGGGTCTATGGGGTGGGGGCGGGGAGAGCTGGTTGGGATCTTTTATAGGGGAGGTTGTGGGATTTGGGAATGAGGAGTTAGGTACAAGAGTACGTGCAGATTGCAAGGGTCTCTTCTGGAGCTGTTCGTCCAAAGAAGGCCATTTTATCTTTAGAAACTGCTCTGCCCCCCAGCTATCAGGATGTGGGCGACGTGTTAGGCAATGGCAGTAAGGGGCTGGAGTTTCAACACAGAGGTGGAGGATTTCAGCAAACCGTAGGGGAACAGAGGTTCCTCGGTCAGGTCTGGCTGGGTTTGTTCAAGGTTTATTCACTAGTCTCTCTAGCTGGCAGGGAGTGGTAAGGGAAGTGCGGTCTAAACTGAACATGGGTGAGGTCCTGACTGGCTGCTGTGGAGTCCTGTCTTCCTAGAGGACCACAGACACCCTTCTCCAGAGGCTATGCTCCTTGGACACTGACCTTCCCAAGACACAGAGGTCAAGAAAAAGAGATAAGCACACTCCCTGTCTCCAGAACCGAAATACTTAGAGCTCAGTGTTACCAAGGAGGCAGAACCACAGAAGACCCCCCCAATCACCTATTGACTGGGGCTGCCCTTGAACACAAACAGAAAACAAAGACTTCCCACAGAGCTAATGCCTCTACAGATGGACAGTAGTGGGTCCCGCAAGCGCCCCTGGCTCTCTTGGAACTTCTTCTGAGTGGGGAGAGCAGGAGGCAGCACCATTTCGGTTGGTTACTCTCCACTTGACTTCCTTGCTACTTCTGGGACTTTCCTGGCCTCTGCTCTTTTGATGTGCAAAGCTCATTGTAGCCTTCAGGTGTTGAGTGTTAAAGTGAACTTTGCCTACTCTCTTGGGACAGCTGAGCCTTGAAAGGTGGGACCCTTGTGGTGTAAAGAGCCAGGAGGAGGGGTTGGAGATAGCTCAGCAATTAAGAACACTGGCTGCTCTTCTAGAAGACCTGGATTCAATTCCTGGCACCCACATGGCAGCTCCTAACTGTAACTCCAGCTCCAGGAGATCTGACACTTTCACACAGACATACATGCAGACAAAACATGAATGCACATGACATAAAAAAATAAGTTATTTAAAGTGAATAAAAAATAAATTATAAAAAAAAAAGAGTCAGGAGGAGCTGCTAGCATTCTGGGTCTAGCTATGACAGCCGATCCACATGTAGCAGAAGTGGGGCATGAATGTGACCTGACTCTGGGTCAAATATGCAGTCTAAATCCCATTTGCCACCCACGAGCCCCATGAATTCACTCAACCCTGGCTGTGACCCGCCCCCCCCCATGGTATGTGGCAGATATGTACATGTTGGAGCATGTGTGCATACCTGCTGACCCAGAGGGGAACCTGGTGTTCAGCATCAGGCTCCAGCCCCCCAACACCACCTGCTCAGGACGCCTCAAAGGAGTACTACTTCTATTTCAGGTCAGCCACCAGCTGGGAAGCATCATGGACCTCTTTACCACCAGCCTGTCCCTTGCAGGCCTGAACCCACCTAGTGACAGGGTAATCGACGGACTTAACCTACTCCCCACCATGCTCCAGGGCCACGTGATGGACAGGTTGGTACTACACAGCATCCTTTTCAGCCCCAGCCCTACCTCCCCTGCTCCCACTCTTCATGATGGGGCCCAGAGCTGCTCACAGGCTATAACTTCCTCATTGACTAGCTATGACCCATACGGAAGGAAGAAAGTATACATGTGGGAACAGAGGGAGACAAGATGGGACAGGGGGACCTCATAGCTAGACCCTTGTATGCGCCTGGGAAGGAAACCAGCCTGGGTCCATTGGGACACTGGGAAACCCTGACTCTTAAGGAAAGCATCTTAAGGCTTGGGAGGGGGGCTTCTTCCAGTCCCAGACCCATCTGATTTCCAAGAAGGAGGATCATTGTCACCAGTTCAACTCCTTTGCCAGCCCAACCTCCTAGGGCCTGGCTTTGCCTCACCAAAGGCCAAAACAAACAGGAAATGACTTGGGTCAATCCCTATAGCCTTGTTGGCTGCCACACACACACACATATACACAGTGCCATGTGGGTCCCCAGGACCTTATGCTTGCTAGGAAAGCATTCTACTGAGCCACTCACCCCCACCCCTCCTACCTTTTGCACTATGAGACCTTAGTACATCTTTGAAGTATTAGCTGATGCCCGCATGGGCAGCTCACCACTCCCCAGCCAGAGCCCCACACATGAATACATGGACTTGGTCATGATTCTTTCTCTCCTCAACACAACAGGCCCATATTTTATTACCGTGGCAACACACTGATGGCAGTCACTCTTGGCCAGTACAAGGCCCACTTCTGGACTTGGACCAACTCCTGGGAGGAGTTCAGACAGGTACAGGCCCCTGAGTACAAGCCTGGGAGATTCCTGGAGAACCGTGATTTATCTACTTCTAAGCTACCACCAGGGGAGGTACCATGGCCCTACATCCTCCCTTCTTCGTGCGGCCCTGTGGGTCCTACCCATTCTCAGTTATCATGTGCAGGTATCCAGGGATAAAGGCTAAGCACACTTCTTTCTCTCCTGTGTGATTTGGGCTCCCTGGGAAATGCTAGGGGTATATGAGAGGTATCCTACAGAGAAAGACACTAGGGGACAAATACTCTCCTGGAACGTCCTACCTTCATAGGAGGTCTTCAGAGAGCACAAGGCCCAGGTTCAGGCAGAGCGCCCCACTATCTACCATGCCCCTAAGCCTCTCCTTAGCGCCCCGTTTCTTGCTCCTTCCAAGACTAGCCGCACGAGTGGTGGCCTGCCCAAGCACAGATGCTAATACCCACAAATGGCAGCACCCATATCCACATCTTTGTGCCTGTTCGCGGTCTGAAGGTGAAGTACCACCCCACATATAGCCTAGGCTTCTGCTGGCTCCTTGGCCTATGCGGGGCTGCCATAGGCCTTCTGTCCTGCAAGCTGCTGGTCCTACCTCCTCCATCCCCTCAGGCTTCGCAAGGTCTTTAAACACTTGAAAACCTACTAATATGCCTTAATAGGGAAGACATTTACTTAATGAAAAACCCAAATACTAGAACATTCTGAACCAACTAGGAAGCAAACCACAAATGTCTCAGCTCAGGAGGCTCCAGCTATGCAAGGCTTTGGGCTGGGCAGGATGCCAGGCTTAGCTGGGCAGGTAAACAGCATATACCCAGGTGGGCATGTGGCCCATAACTCAAAGGCATGACTCCCCAGTGCCTTGTTTAGAAGTTTTAGGCAGCCTAGGACAATGTCCAAAACCCATGTTTTGTCCATCCCCTTTCTGACCCATACTGCCTCAGGGCCGTCCTAAACATTGGCCTGCCATGCCATTGACACTGTGTTCTAGTCAGGGTTTCTGTTGCTGTGATGAAACACCACGACCAAAAACAAGTTGGCTCCTAGCCTACTCCAGTCACGTCAGGAGACCAGGGTCCATCAATCCCACCCTCTTAATCTTAAATTGAGAGGCCCATGTTACATAGAGACCTGAGGTCTATACAGTGGGTCACCTGTTAAAGATTACAGCTAGGCCCAGAAGAGCCAACAGCGGTCTTGGGTTTACCTGATGGACCCAGGCCCTCATGGCCCTGTGCCACTAACATAGGCCCTGGTTTCTTGGCCTTATGTTACCTGCATAGTTTTGCTGGTCAGCCTGTGGAGGACTCATGCTGTCACAAGCTCCTTGCACCCTGTACACAGTGCTCTTATTTCAGATGCTAAGGTCTCCACAGGCTGTTTTGAAGCTGAGGAGGAACCCCACGAAGGACAAATTCATGCCATCTGAGCTGCCCCTGGGACACAAGTCCACGGGCTGGAAATCATGGGTCTGCTCACTGTCCCCTCCTGATGGCAAACACATAGGGAGAAGGCTTATTTAGAGTCTATATGGCTGTCCCACTAGGGTCCCTCTGTACCTTGGCCCCACTCTTGCTCTAAGGCCAGGCCTGAGTGAAAAGTTCCTGCACCTTATAAGCCTCTCCGCCGACACAGCAATCCAATCAGACCAAATCAAACTGAATTAGAAAAACCCCAGGTTTAATGGGTAAAACACTCCTGGATGATCTTCTGCACCACCCCCCCCCCCTCCCAAGGAAGGAGATGGGGAAGAGAGATCAAAAAAACATGAGTCTGTTTTCTGGAGGGCAGTTTAAACCTGTGGTAGTGGTCTTGAGCATCTCTAGGGAAGGGGTCATCATTTGATGGGCTTTCTGAGATGCAGCAGGATTTGGAGAGAGATGAAGAAGAGGGTTTGGGTAGGACTTCCACCAGAACATCCCAGACTCTTTGGCTATATGGATGCCAGGGGTCAGGGTGGAGCTTCCATCAGAACACCGAGGCTATTATAGCCTGCACACCCTACTCCAGGTCACTTGAATGGCTAGCCTGCTCCACTTCCTACTTGGTCCTGGGACCAGTGGAACCCAGGATTCCTTGGTGTGATTGTTCCAGATAGACTAATGGGCAGGTCCTCGATACGGTGACAAGTAGGCCCCACCCTTTGGTGGGAGCTTTAACATCCCTTCCTTGCAACCCAGTGCTAGAAACCAGCCAGGCCTGGTGGGAAGTGAGGAGAAAATACAGAGATGGACAAGGGTGCCAGACCCATTTGGAGCAGGGTTTTTTGTTTTGATTTGGTTTTTCCGAGACAGGGTTTCTCTGTGTAGCCCTCGCTGTCCTGGAACTCACTTTGTGACTAGGCTGGCCTCAAACTCAGAGATCTGCCTGCCTCTGCTTCCCTCCCAAATGCTAGGATTGTGTGTGCCACCGCTACCCAGATCTTTTTGTTTTGTTTTGAAACAGGATTTCTCTGTGTAGCCTTGGAGTCTGTCCTGGCACTTGCTCTGTAGGTCAGGTTGGTCTTGAACTCACAGAGATCAGCCTCCCAAGTGCTGGGATTAAAGGTGTGCACCACTACTTCCCCAGCTCTTTTTTTTTTTTCTTTTTTAATTAGCTGATTTTTTTTTTTTTTTAATTTAAACTGCAGCTGTTCTGAGTTCCCATGATCTGGCTTTTAGAACTGAAGCCCAGCTAGAAGGGGAGGGTTGTTTTTTAAAGGCAAAAGGTCACAATCCGCCCCTGCTAATGTGAGCTTCTGCAGGTGTGAGAACAGCCCAGATCTTTTGCATTCATTCCTGGAATTCCTGGCATTGTCTTAACAGCCTCAGATTGCTCAGTGGACTAGCTTCAGACCTCAGCTACTACAATACCTGAACCTTCACCATCAGAGGGTTTGTGTCCCTCACCACCTCTGCACACTCAGTGTTTGATTTCCAGCATCCTGCTTGTGCCGTCCATCTGTGCTTCCAGAGCCAGACCAGAGTCCAGTTCTGTGGGGGCGATAAAGCCTAATGCACAACAGGCGACTTCCCTGCCAGTGCCCCGGGGTGAGGCGCTCAGACAACGCAGCTGTAAGAGAGCTCCTAGACCAATTAGCGGAATCTTAATTAAATAGCTTATTTGATTTGCATCCAAATTATAATTTATGTGCTCCATCTAGACTTGGGTACTTCTCCACTGTTTAACATTTTTATGCTAACAGCGGTGGCTCCCTGCTGTGCAGTGTTTGTCCCCCCCCCC
>NW_026068038.1:2671625-2884125 GCF_014885135.2 Alexandromys fortis | reverse complement strand
ACTGTACGACTATCACAGGGGTTTATATAACTGTCCACTGTACGACTATCACAGGGGTTTATATAACTGTCCACTGTACGACTATCACAGGGGTTTATATAACTGTCCACTGTACGACTATCACAGGGGTTTATATAACTGCACACTGTAACACCAGCACAGGGGTTTTATATAAGGTGTTAGAGACATTTGTTAGTGAGCTGCACTGCATTGCACTTTTCAGTCCAGCCACCATGTCAAATGTGAACGGTGTTGTCTCTCACTGTCAACATGGCTGGCACTAGGGCCCCTGAGTCACAGTACTTAGAGTAAGCTCCTGCCTCACAGTTCTGTCTAGGAATGTTGGAGGCTTGATTTGGGACATTCCCCATTCCCCATCAATGCACCCTAAAGAGTAACCAGGAGATCTGGGAGGGAAGGTCGAAGGCGAAAGACAAGCTTGCACACTGCGAACCACTGTAGTGGAACCAAGCTGTGACTAGGAGAGATAGCTTTAGCAATTGAGTTATCCCACAAGAAGCCTTAGGGGTTGGCTCCACGCTGCATACGTAAGTACTTGTTCAGCCTTTTCTCTTTACTTCTGAATGCAAAAATCAGGATTATTTGTAGTTTGTGCTCTTCTCTTGAGTCTCTTGGTCACAGCTGTTTGTAGCCTTCAGCCTCCATGTTCAGCTCTGGGTCTCTCAGCTTTCAAGCAAAAGGTCCTTCTTCCTCTCTGGTCTAGTGACTCATCCTGACTGAGAGTCACTCACCCTTCTGAGAGGCTCACTGTTCCCCCTGGCCACACACTGAGAGCTTTTTTTTTTTTTTCCACTGAGAGCTTTTTTATTTTATGTACATTGGTGTATTGCCTGCGTGCATGTCTGTGTGAGAGTGTCAGATTCCCTGGGACTGGAATTTACAGATAGTTGTGAGCCATCATGTGGGTGCAGGGAATTGAACCTGGCTCCTCTAGAAGAGTAGCTCTTAATCGCTGAGCCATCTCTCCAACCCCACACTAAGAGCTTTATGGCATTCTCAGGAGCGCTCCTCTGAACCAGTGGTCATAGTCAAGATATGGAACTGCCCAGACTGTTTCATTTTGTTTTGAGACTCTCATGTAGCCCAGGCTGACTTCAAACTCATCATATTCCTACTTCTACTTCCTAAATGCTGGGATTCCAGCCTAACTGCCTAGGCTACTGTAAAGAGCTTTTTCCCATAAAAGGGTACAGGAAAACTTGGGCGGACACCCAGAGTGAGCTGCTGAGCAGCTGTCAGCCTGAAGCCTTTCCCTTCAACCAGGTGGCCGTACTGTACCCGACTCCAGTCCACCAATGAACACTGCGGCACCGGGTATGGAGGATGTGTGAAGAACGGGACCAGCAGGGCATCTCCTGCAGTGTGAACTCTGGCTCTAGGATGCTCACTTGGTCTCTATGCCTCTCGTTGCAGGGCATTGACTTCTGCCCTGGTCAGAATGTCTCAGGAGTCACAACCCATTCCCAGGAAGAACACACGGAGCTACCCCTGATCTTCCACCTGGGACGTGACCCAGGGGAGAGATTCCCACTCAGGTGAGGCAGGGGCAGGGTCTCCACGCTCCAGAGGAGACACTGGCCAGCCAGGCCAAAGGTGAGAACCACATCTGGTGGTCTGTCTTCCCTGGAGTTACTCCTCTGGTCTCAAAGGAGTATATATGTCTTTGTAAGGACATGAACCACACAGAGAGAGGGGTTGAACCAGAACTCTAGGCACCCATCTAAGGCTGATGTAGAACCTACCAATTCCCAGAAAGCTACATTTCCACCTTGGGCCATGGCTACCTTGCTCTCTGGGAGCTCCCTTCTTGCTTTCCTTTCCTGGTTACTTCTCATCTCTGCCCCTTGTAGGTCCAGTCCACTGACAGCCTGCAGCAATGGGTCCTATACTCTTAGTACCTTCAGGGATGGCCAAGGGCAGGAGTGAGGAATCCAGGCTTAGGATACATCTGTCTGCACTGAATAGCCCTCGGAGTGACAGGAGGGAAAGAGAGTGAGGATGTTCAGGGACATGATCCTAGATTCTGGAGTAAAGTGCTTCAGGTGATGGCCAGCATCCTGGAGCTGAGGGTTTCTAGTGGTCCCCACTGGCTACCCACAGTGACCAGTTCTGGTGAGCTAAATGGCCACTGCAGGGTTCAAGGACACTGCTCCTACCTTCCCCTATTCTCAGCGGGATTTAAACGTCACTGTGCACACAGTCAGTGACTGGCATCACATCCACCAAACTCCAGATCTACTAACAACTCCGAAGCCAACTCTGGCCCAATTCACTCTGCTTCTCCCTGGGAGGCTAATGGCTCTCTTAACAGGATGGTAGGTGCCTAGGGTCCTGGAATACAAGTCCTGTGTCCTATAGCACTCCTGCCAGATTGGAAGACAGCCTTCTCAGTGACAGGCTAGGACTTGGTAATAGATTATAAAACAGAGGACTTTAAGACACCAGGAAGGTCCCTAAGGCTGCTCCTACATCCTGTGTGAGTAGCTCTCTGTCTCCAGCACCTCAGAAGGCAACCTTTTGGAAATAGGGTCTTGTAGATATTGTTAAGGTCAAGATGACAATGAAGTCATCCTGGAGAGTGGTGGGCATTATTCTGAGAGAAAAGGGACAGAGACATCAAGTGGGGGAAGACTGCTTAAGGACTAAGCAGAGATGAGCCAAGGGGCTGGGCCGGGCAGGAAGGTGCCTCTCAGGTTCTCTCGAGGGAGTGTGGTCTTCTGCATTGCCCCAACTTCAACCCTCTGGCTTCCAAACTGCCACAGTGGGGATCCTCCTTTCCTTTCTTCAGGCAGAGATTGGTATTTCCTCAAGACCCACTAGCACATGAATGTCATGAACCATGGGAGCTCTGCTGATAAGGGATGGTGGGGTTGCAGGCTTGACTGCCTGACCTATAAGATAAGTGCCTATGTAATTGACCACCACTGGCCTCATGTCCTCAGGATCAACTCCAAGGTTCACAGTGTCTTTTAGTGATGCCCCTGCTTCATTTACCCACATCTAACTTGTGCTGAGCAGTTTGGGTCCTTGGGGAATCTCTCATCCTGAGATGCTTCTTCCCCAGGACATAACTGCGCCCCAGGAGCCAAATCCTCTTTCTAGGAGGTTGCTGTACTGGAAGTGGCCCTGCTCTCATCAGGGAGCACCCAAATCCAGCACAAGCTTGGAGGACAGCCTAAGCCTCTGAAGGCCTTCAGGCCCCTTGAGGGTCACAGTGATGGTTGGGATACTTGCAGGGTAGGGAGCTTATGGTCATCTTCTCACCAGTCATCCTGAGACACAAAGAAATCTGAGGACTTGGTTCACATGCAGAATTCTCTCTGCCCATGGCTTGTCAGAGCCTGAGTTGCAGATAGCTGAGATTCATCTGCAGCCTGAGCTCAGCACCCTGCATGTACATGGCTCCAGGCTCTGCCCTCTTTATTCCGTTGTGAGCATATCAGTGGTGTGTGTTGTACGTCACACAGTGAGTGTGCTATGGTTTGCTTCACACTCAGCTGAAGATTCCCTGACAGTCCAGCAGATGGCTGTGCGGTTTTTCAAGACAGGGGTTCTCTGTGTAGCTTTGGAGCCTGTCCTGGAACTAGCTCTGTAGACCAGGCTGGCCTCGAACTCACAGAGATCCATCTGCCTCTGCTTCCCGAGTGCTGGGGTTAAAGGCATGCACCCAGCTCCATTAACCTTAGTAAAAAATGAATCAAATGCTGGAGGCTTGTGCTGGAACTTTAGGGCTGTATGTGTTTTCTTTCCATCTGTACCTGATCCCTTCTCAACATAAGACAGTTCCTTCTAAGGAAAAAGCATGTGTCATATGTGTATATGTTTCAGAATAGTACCCACTGCTGTGGCAGTTCTTGTGGAGAGGCCCAGTCTCCGACTCACACCACTGGGTTCTCATCACACCCAGTTGGCATGGGTCATGTTGGCAGTAACAGAGGAGGACTCGCTGCCATAGCTCAGCTTCCTCGGCCCTCATTTCCCTCCCCTTGTGGAGTCTGACAACAGGAGAGCAGCTCACAGTACAGACAGCTGTCCAGGGAGGCTCATGGTGGGAGCCCGTAGCCCACTCTGACTTCAGACTGCCACCCTTGCTCTTCCCACCTCTAGAGACCAACACGAGGTCTCAGGCTTTCCAAACTAGACCACTTCATGTCCTAGAATGTCTGTGAACCTCCTGAGCTGCCTGCCAGGAGCAGATTGACCTTGGACACAATAGCCTTGTAACCAGAACTGCCTTCTCTCTAGCTTTGCCAGTGATGAATATCAGGATGCCCTCAGCAGGATCACCCCAGTTGTCCAGCAGCACCAGATGTCCTTGGTCCCAGGACAGCCCCAGCTCAATGTGTGTAACCAGGCTGTTATGGTGAGTGGTCCATGCATGCATGCATGCCAGGGCTTGCCTGTGCTTGACTACGTGTGCTTGTCCCATGCCATGAGGACACCTTGGCACCCTGTACACATGCAGCTCAGCCTGGCAAGGTGCATTCAAGCACCAAAATGGAAATCATTGTTCCGGTCAGTATGGGAGGGAAACACACAATATCCCATTACTGCTGAGGACTATTGGAGGGTGAATAGCCTTGTTTAGGTCCGGGCACGGCCTCCTGTTGACAGAGGTTTCTGTCCTGCCCAGTCCCATAGCAGTTCAGTCCCCCCAAAAAACATACAGAAGTCTACATTAATCATAAACTTGTTGGCCTATTAGCTCAGGCTTCTTATTAACTTTTTTATTTTAAAACTGATTGGCCCAGCCGGGCGATGGTGGCACATGCCTTTAATCCCAGCACTCGGGAGGCAGAGGCAGGCAGATCTCTGTGAGTTCGAGACCAGCCTGGTCTACAAGAGCTAGTTCCTGGACAGGCTCCAAAGCCACAGAGAAACCCTGTCTCGAAAAACCAAAAAAAGAAAAAAAAAAAAAAGGAAAAGAAAAACATCCATAATCCATTTTTTGGGAATATGGACGTAGTTTTCTAGGCTACTTCCTGCTGATTAGGGATGCTGATAATCTTATGGGGACCTAAAGAAAAATTTGAATTATGGTCAAGTCCTAACTGGAATATTCTCTGAGGCTTAATCGTCTCAGCCAGCAGTCTTGAATCTGTTCTGGATGTAGAACTCATCTGGGCCATCTCTAGCAACATTTGTATTTTTTTTGGTTTTTTTTTCTAGCAACATTTGTAATCAAGTGTCTTTTAACAGCTGTTGTTCCTTCCTCAGCCATCAAACCATTCAAAGACAACACAATAATATTCAGTATTTTTCATCTTTGCGTGGCTTTATTTTAAACTCTATTTCTTCTATTTTTATTTTTTAATTTTTGGTTTTTTGAGACTAGCCTTCTCTATATATCTTTGGCTGTCCTGACACTCACTACTAGACCAGGTTGTCCTTGAACTCACAGAGATCCGCCTGCCTCTGCCTCACAAGTGTTGGGATTAAAGGTGTGCACCACCACACCCAGCTACTCTCTTTCTTTTTTATTTTAAGGACTTTATCCTTTTTCTTTTCTCTCCCAAGCCTACATATATTTTTAAACACACTCTAAACTGTTTAGAATTTTTTTTTCCCATCTGAATCTATCTTTACTGTCTATCTCTCTTTCTCTGACCACATGAGTCTTTAATTTGCTAAGCCGTATGGCTAGGACTAAAGCCCTGGCTTTGACAACTGGATCCACCCCATTCCTTAGCTTTCTGAGAGTCTAGCTTCATGGCAGAGGTACTGGCAGGAGCCATGTTTATTGCTACAACTCTGTGGAGTTTCAGAGTTCCTACTACCACCAAGAAGCTTGCTGTCGGCTATTCATAACACCATTTAAGTGTTTTGTGGTGGGGCCTCTTAAAAGGGCTGCAAAGTTTTTTCAGTTAAAGCTGAGTCAAGAAGCCTCTCTTAAATGAAACACATTTGCCTCTAGCTAACAGAGCCCACCTGAGAAAATGCTGCTACCAAGAAGCCATGTTTAACTCTGTTCTGTGTCTAGAATTCCTTCTAGAACTCTCTCAGGTTTTAAGTGGATTTAATTAGCCATGTTGGCCCCAGCCTCCTCTGAGGGTCTCACTGGGACCAACTTCTTCACTGCGTTCACAGACTGGTGCCTGTGTTGCTGGTTATTGTTAAACTCCTTCCCAGGGGAGATGGAAACATCCACCCCTCCTCCTAAAGTCCCAATAACAAAGGGAGGTACATCCCACCAATGTTTACTCTGGGGAACCAAAGAATGCATAGGCTTTCTCATAGGACCGTGGATGAAGAGTTACAGGCAGGAACATGGAAGAGGAGGGCGTCACTTAAAGCAGCCATGCTGTAAAGTCTGTAGCCAGCAAGGATGACTCCCCATTGCTATGTTGATAGAGCTCCCTCCTATGTACTCTAGCCCTTCCCCAAGCCCCCAAGGTGTGACATGTCCTGAGCAGGCCTGGAACTGGTTGGGCCAATTGAAAAGCAGGAGGCCTGCTGGTGGGAGACAGACGCCTACAAAGCTTGTGTCTTAAGTTGCTGGGCTTTTGTAAAGAGTCAGGAGGGTGAGGAAGAGGTTGGACATCTTGGAAATTCATCATCTATATCACCTAGGCAAAGAGCCCCTGTGTCTGTCTGTCTAGCTAACAGGGAGTCTGTCTAACTCCTTCCTAGTCTCCCTGTGGCATAGCAGCCTCTTTTTCCTGGCGCCCCCACTTGTAAGCTGCCTGAGATACAGGCAGATGGGTGCAGTTCCACCCCGAGGCTTCCCTCACTGGGCCTCACTTTCCTTGCTACTTGCTTTCTGATTGCAACCCCACCAGCCACCCCCTTGTCTGCAGATCCAGAGCTGCTGCTTGAAGAAGGTCCTGGGGCTCCACATTCCTGGGATTCTGGAAGGCATGGAGATGGCCTTGTCTGTGCACTCCGGTCAAGTGGGTGGGTGAGGCGGAAGGGCCACATTTTGTAACTGTGCCCACATTGAATAACTGAGTTCATTTTGTTGAATTTCATTTTCTAGAATTGGGCACCACCAGGCTGTGAAAAATTAGGAAAGTGTCTGACACCTCCTGAGTCTGTCCCTGAGAAGTGCTCCTGGCCCCATTAGCCAAGATCGGAATCTCCAGCCAGCCCTGCAAGTGCCTAGAAGGCTTTGGCCTTGGGATTGATGGGCAAAAGAGACCAGCTGTCCTCTGCCCACCCACCACTGGCTGGCTGGCCTCTGCAGCCAGTAGCAAGGGTCCAAGGCTGCATATACTGGAGACCTGATCCGGAGTCTGATCCGGAGTCTGCTCATTCGCACTGTGGCCATCTTCCCAGCTGGCTATTGAAAGAGAAGTTCTTAGTGCCCTGCTGGCCTTGACCATGACCCAGTGCTGCAGCCCAGGGTCTGAAGAGCTGTCACTTTGTCTTCTCACTGTGCCTGCAGATATTTCAACCTTGGTGTCGTCAACAAAGGTGAAGATTTCAGTGCTGTGCCAAGGAGCCAACATCTACCTGGACATCAGTCCTCACCCCCATGTCAACTCCCTGGAGTGATTGCCCCCCTTTTCCCACTGGCTGCAAACAAGAGACAAAGATATTTCATTGTCTGGTCCAAGGTGAGGTCAGTCACTGCCCCCAAGAGACAGGAAGATGACATCCTAAATTTCTGGCTCTGGCTCAGCACACTATGGGACCACTTCTGCTGTACCTGCCTCCTGTCATGTGCAGCCTACAAGATATAATCTCTAAACCCCTTCCCTGAAGGCTCATGGGAGTTGTCCATCCTGAACAAGTTCTCACATCTGTGCAATGACTGTGGTGCCGAAGCTGAATTGTGAAGGTTGGAAAATGATAATGAAGAGAGATTGAGAGAATAAATTCCCTTATAATAAATTATTCTGTTCCAAGAATAAATGAACAGGAGATGTACTAGGCTGGCCTCGAACTCAGAAATCCGCCTGTAGCTGCCTCCTGAGTGCTGAGATTAAATGTATATGCCACCATGCCCACTTATCCTGGTATTTGGAATAGAGATGATGAGAGACATTGTACATTAGATGGCCCATGTGCCTGTTGTATGAACTTCTCCTGGAGAGACATAAACATCTGTGTGCCTCAGATAGAATACCAATGACAGAACAAAGGAACCATTGGGTCCAATGAGCTCACTGATTACAGGAGCATGGATGATCCCAAAGCAGCTCCATCACCCTAACTGAAAGTCTCAATCCAGAATGGATGACAACTTCCCCTTCAGTTAACCTTCCGTGTGTGTGTGTGTGTGTGTGTGTGTGTGTGTGTACGTGTATGTACGTGTGTACTCTAGCACCTCCAGAGACCACCGCAAATGGAAGAATTGCAGCAGGCAGGGAGGTGGGAGTGAGGAAGAGATTAGTTGGGATCTACTAGACCCTCCTCACATCCTCTCCTTTGACAGAACATAAGCCCAATCTGAAGGATTTCTTTTGAGTAATAACAACCCCATTGAAGATGATAATGCTAACTCGGAGGACAGTCTTCCAATCACTACCTGTAGACTCAGGTACTATGCTGGGCAGGTAGATCCCAGTCTTCTGTCCAGATCTTCTGGTCCCCTCCCCAAAGCGAAAAGGATACATCTTGCTGCAGAAGCACAAGAGTCTGTGGCCCTACCCCGACCTCCACCCCGAAGTGCTACCCTGCTTTTCCCCTCTACTCCAGGCCATACATAATTCAATTGCACCTCTGGACCTGAAGCTATCCGCCAGCTCCCTTCCGGGCTAAAGGGAAAGCAGGGTTGAGTCTCAGTCCCCTCACACTGCGCGCTGGAAGCACAGTACACTCCAGGTCCAGAAGGCGGCCCTGGGAAAAGCGGGACTGAATAGGCAGGCGTGAGGGAGCCAGAACCCAAAAGGGTACCAAGGCTCGTATCCTTTTTCCACCCAGAAATAACCCCAGGCTTTCAATTTGATGTCACCTAGGTTTCGAGCAAAAATGCTACTTCCTGCCAAAGGCCACCCCCGGCTCCCAGAGGCCCCGCCCCCTCACTTGCTGCCCCTCGTGCAGGACCACTCCCTAAGGAAGCCCCGCCCACCGAGGACGCCCCACCCTTGTTTCCCGGACAGGCGTGACTCCGGTCTGCTCTGCCTCTGCCCTTTCTCCCTCCTGCACGCGGCTATGGCGGAACCTGAGTTGCAGCTGGTAGCGCGACGCATCCGCAGTTTCCCCGACTTCCCCATCCCCGGCGTGCTGTTCAGGTGAGGTCACGAGCCCGCGAGGCGTTGGCACCCTGCGCTCGGCTCCCGGCACAGGCGCGTGGGCAGTCGTGAGGGGGATCTTGCTGGGCCTCCGCCCCCCACTTCGCCCGTCCTTGTTCCCAGGGATATCTCGCCCCTCCTGAAAGACCCCGACTCCTTCCGAGCTTCCATCCGCCTCCTGGCCAGTCACCTTAAGTCTACGCACGGCGGCAAGATCGACTACATCGCAGGCGAGTGGCCACGCTAGGCCGTGCTGGTTCCCCACTGTCCAGGCTTCCCTCCGTCTTCCCTCCACCCCTCTTTCTTCAACCCCTGACCCTCCTTTAGCAATCTGTTCTTACCTGCCTTAATTTCTTGTTGACCCTGGATGATTACTGCGGCTCCCACCTCTGCTAGGTCCTCTGACCTCAGTGTCTGTTCCTATTAGAGATGGACTCTGCTCGGTCCATGTTCAGGGCCAGACCTTCCTCTTTTAGAGCAGGAGGTTGAGTAGCCTGACAGCAGGACTGTAAGGAGCATGTGTGTGCTTTGAGAACTTTGAAGAAGGCCTTGGAACCTCCAAATGGACCGCCTTGCTAGGGGTAGTCAACTTGCTAGCTCATTTCTGGGATGAGCTAGATGCTAAAAAATGCGTAGCCTTGCGACAGAAGGGGGCGTGCCTGGACAGGCTTAGAGTCTGGGTAGCCTCAGGGGCTGCTTATCCCTCATGACTAAACTGGAGTGTCTCTCCTACACAGTCTGGGCTGATCACCTGTGGTGTACCAGGCTCCATGCTTGGGCTTCAGAAACACCCTAGGATTGCTGAATGTCCACCAGGGGAGTCAGACATGACCCAGATGGTTAGAACTCCAGACAACAGAGTGACCCTGAAAGTACTCAGAGGCCTCCCCGGAGGTGACCCATCTTGTACCCTGTACTACAGATAAAGTGCTGCATTTGAGAGGTGTCAAACGGGGTGGTGGCAGTACATGCCTTTAATCCCAGGAGGCAGATCTCTGAGTTCAAGGCCAGCCTGATCTACAAAGCAAGTTCCAGGACAGGCTCCAAAGCTACAGAAGAACCCTGTCTCAAATAAAAAAGAGGTGGCAAAAGCGTAGGTGTCCCTGAGCTACTATACAGAAGGCAGATAACACCCCCAAGACTAAGAAGCTACCCAGCAGCCATCAGCGCCTTCTAGCTCTAGCTAGTAAGACCTAGTATTGTATCCTGGCCGGTACTGTTCTCTGAATACTAGGTCTCTTGGAAATCCCACACCCTTCAGCTCCAACAACACCCCTCTCTCACCCTAACAGGCCTGGACTCCAGGGGCTTCCTGTTTGGCCCCTCCCTCGCTCAGGAGCTGGGCCTGGGCTGTGTGCTCATCCGGAAGCGTGGGAAACTGCCGGGCCCCACAGTGTCAGCCTCCTATGCCCTGGAGTATGGCAAGGTAGGTGGGTAGCTGTCTAGGAGTCAGTGTGGGAAAGTTTGAAACCTGTTTTATGCCACCAGGAAACGTGGAAAGGCTAGGGGTGGTGGTCACTTGTTAACTCCTAGACTCTATTTCCTGTCTGCAGGCTGAGCTGGAAATCCAGAAAGACGCCTTAGAACCTGGGCAGAGAGTGGTTGTTGTAGATGATCTCCTGGCCACTGGAGGTGAGAGCCACGGGTTTCAAAGGACAAGCTCTGCCTGGGGTGCTGACTCAGCAAAGAGCCTTACTACATTCTCTTCCCTTGTCCCTTCACCCCAGGAACCATGCGTGCTGCCTGTGAACTGCTGGGCCAGCTCCGGGCTGAGGTGGTAGAGTGTGTGAGCCTGGTGGAGCTGACCTCACTGAAGGGCAGAGAGAAGCTAGGACCAGTGCCATTCTTCTCTCTCCTGCAATATGAGTGACGGACGGTGGAATAGCTGCTGCACCCCTGCCCCCAGCACCTGCGGCCGGACAGTGGCTCAGCCTCACCACATAAGTGACCTTTGTGAGCCACCAGCTGCCCTTCCTGTGACTGTTGATTTTGCTGGTCAGCTGGTCACCATGGCTATGGACCACTTGGGTCCTTGCATTTTTCTATATGTGCTGAGTCCTAGAGCCGAGCTACTGCAGGCTACAACACAGCAAGATTAATAAACAGTCTGGTACATAAGCTTCTTCCTGTCATCTTGCTGCACGGATCACATAACACAGCTGCCTGGCAACTCCGGCCCAGTCCAAGGCAAGGACAATACCTGCTCCAATCCCAGGCAATCCGTAGGACCGGACACCGTCACAGGACCAGAAAGGGAAATCAGAAGTCTCTGTATCCTCCCACCCCCAGCAAAGGGTGACTGGGGGGAGGGGGGCAGGTGGTGGCTATATCACTTTGTGGACCTCATCACAACAGGTAGGCTCAGAATAGAAGCTATAGCCTCTAGAAAGTTTTCTGGGTTTTTAAAACCAAAATGGAGACAGTGGACCAAGGGCATTCATAGTCCAGTCACTACCTATCTAAAAATCCTATTTTGAGGCCAGGCGGTGGTGGCGCACACCTTTAATCCCAGCACTTGGGAGGCAGAGGCAGGCGGGTCCTCTGTAAGGCCAGCCTGGTCTACAGAGTGAGTTCCATGACAGCCAGAGCTGTTACAACACAGAAACCTTGTCTCGAAACCCACACCTATTTGGTTGAGCATCAACAGCAGTGGGTATGCTGGGGTGAGAGAACTAGCCTGGCATGCGCTAGGCAGGCACTCTGCCACTGGTCCACCCCCAGAAGATTGTTCTCACCCAGGTTTTTACTGGCCTGGTCTTGCGAGTCACAGAAGAAAACACCGCACAACAGAGGGCATCATTTAAAGGTATTTTATGGTGTGACCTGTTCAGCTTGATCTTGGTAGCACTTTTATTTAAATATTACAAGACTATATTAAAAGTCAAGATTAACAGTCACATCCAAGGCCATAGGAATGGAACAGAAGCTTTAAAAAAAATCTTCATTTTCATAAATTTTGGTCTCAACACCTATAAAATTATTTTCATTATATACATATACAGAAGCCCAATTTCACTCTGCCATTCAGAGCTCACTGTCCTTGTGAAATCTGGCCAGAAGTCCAAGTTTTCCGTGTGGATCTTAAGGCTCTAATCACGGAGGAGCAGGCTAGGCTGGCCTGGGGCTCCCATCTGGACCGACAGTACCTGGAACTAGACGAGTCAGACATCCGACATCCTCTGCTCTCACAGTTTACTTCCCCAGCAACCACAAAGAGCTGGCTCTGGGTACCCCAAAGCCACTTTATGAGATCCATGGGCACAACCGCTGCCCATACTGGCGGTAAGCCTGTAGCATGGGAGGGAGGGAGCTCAAGTGCGTTGTTCTGATCAAGAGAACAGACCATCAGGCGAAGAAGAACTCAGTCACAGCCCTTCAGTGTGTACACGCTGGGTCAGCCTCGCAGTGAGGCCAGCTAGGTCAGCAGCTTTGTCCAGCTTGATGTAAGTGTCCGTGCGAATGCGATGCAGGCTGAGCCAGTCTGGCAGCAGCTCAGCTAGGAGCAGCACGTGCTTCTCCATCTCCCCTGCAGAAGTGCATTGTGAGTTTAAGTACAGTATCTGGATGACTTGCTCAGCTCACTTACCCAACCTGGTACCTTACACCCCTCAACATGGCCTTTCTCAAGGCTTAGCCACTGCTGTGTGCAGTGGATCCAAGCAGAGGCCTGGGGGTCCCTGGGCACTGCTCTCAAACACCAGGGGAATGAACAACAAGGGGAAAACACACATACTCCAAGGCAAACAAACTGTCTCTGGTCAGAAATGGACCCAGTTCCTTGCCAAGAACACAGTGAGCATGACTATCCCCACCCTCCCCCATCTTGCTCTGTACAAACCTGAGCTCAGGGCAGCTTGGCAACTCTCCACCATCCTTGCGCAGACCACCTCCATAGTGAGTGCTGGCTTGCGCTCAGACACAAAGACACCACGCAACACCCGGGCTAGCTCTGGCAAGCGCTCTAGCCGCTGCAGCCGAAGCTCCTGTTCCGGGCACCGTGTCATCTGTGCCAGCTGTTTCTGGACCTCCTTGGCCCTTATCTGCATGAAGTGGGTCAGCAACACATGGTTACCAAGGCCCCGTCTGATCACCAAGACCCCCTACCCATTACCCAGGACTTACCCGCTCCAACAAGGCCTGAGACACACCCTTCAGAGCACTGGGAGAGGCGGCTGGTGGTGTGGCTGGTGGAGTGGCTGGGAGTGCTGGACTAGAGGACCCAGGGCTTCCAGGCTCAGCCGAGCGCAGGGCTAGGTTACTCAAGGCCCTCTCCATCTGCAGAGTAAGCACAGGTCAGATGTCCAAACAGTGACTTGTGAGGGGAAGTCCTTTGCCCTCTCCAGGCCAAGTTCCCAGTATACACAGCCAGATGAGCTGCTGCAGTTCGCGTATGTGCGTCTGAGAAGGTCGGGGCACATCTTATTTCTGTGCCTTTAGCTGAGAAAGTAAGAAGCAACCAATCCAGAGGCACTCAGCTGCTACTTCCATACTACCTGAAGGGATGAAATCAGAGGCTAGAGAGCCTCACCTTGGGTGACATCAAGTTGCGGGCTCGGGCCAACACCTCCTGGGCGGTGGTGAGCTTCTCTGTGACAGGAGGCTGGGGCAATTCGGCGGGTTCAATATCGGGCACTTCATCCACATTGAAGCGTGGGTGCCAGCGTGTCAGCTGGTCTTCAGGCACAGCCATGGGGGGGTTCAATGAGGCGAGGAAAGCCTGGAGGAAAGGAGAGCATTGGGCTACGATTCAGTCCCAGATAGAAGCCCTCGCTCAGCCTTTCTGTGCCTAGGTAGAGAGCCAGGTATAAAGAGGCAAGTTCTTAGCATGATATAGGCATAGGTTTTTTTTTTTTTTTTTTTCCAAGACAGAATTTCTCTGTAGCTTTGGAACTAGTAGACCAGGCTGGCCTCAAACTCACAGAGATCCCCGTCTCTGCCTCCGAGTGCTGGGATTAAAGGCGTGTGCCACCACCGCCCGGCTAGGCATTGTTGACAATGACACTAGATCCCTCTCAGGGTCTCAAGGTAATCTGAGCTCTCCAGCTTTTGGGTTCCAGGCAGCTCTGTCCCAACTCCGGCCTATAGTGCAGAAGGTATCAGCAATAAAAAATCCTCCTCACATTCATTTTAAGATAGCCACGGCAAGGGACTAAGAGGAACCTTTGTGTTTGCAGTCAGGACAATCACTGAACCCGCTCAATGGCTCCACAAACGCCAGCGCTCACCTTGTGATGTTCCTTGACTCGTTCCACCAGGTTCTGACGGAAGACCTGTCTGCGCTGCAAGAGGCATGTGGCTGTGAGCTGGGTGGCACCACCACCACCCTCTGCAAGAAGAAAACATGGTGAGCCCAGGCCCATCCTGCTGCCCACCCATGAGGGAAATCCAAAAACTAGGCCTGACAACAACCATTTCACCCGCAAGCCCAAGGTGAGCAAGCCCACCCAAGGCCTCGCCAAAGACTCACCAGGTTCCAGCAAGGGTTCGATGGTGAGTTGGTAATCTGATCTCTTGATGCTGTCCTTGAAAGTGGGGACATTGCATTCCTGGCGGAAGCAATATGACGTGGGATACACGGTTTTGATCTGGCCCACATTGCGCTCTTCGAAGCGCCTACAGAAGAAAGGGCTGGGTCAGAAGGATCACGCAGACTGGCATCAGACCTCGAGGGCAACCAAACCCACTCTCTCCCACACCACACACTTGCGCATCATGTCCTGGACGCCTTGTTTGACTTTAGCAAAGGTCACAGTCTCAGACCGATTGTGAAGCATGCTCACGATGGTATCCATGCTCCGGAACATCTCAGCCAACACTTGATACTTGTAGGGCAGGACGAGGCCAGGGGGACCGGGCTGGGCCAGGGCATGGAAGCGCTGATAGGCAGGGACTTTCTCGACACTGTAATGGGAAGCAGTCTCATTATGCCAACAAACCACACAATTGACTCTACCCCCACCAACAGACAACAGGACAGCAGAGCCAGAACCTCAGAATTCCCAATTTGCAAAGTCCCCGAGGATCTACGGCTGTCTGTGAGGACAGCACCAGAAAGGGACAAGCAGCAGCCTGCTCCCTACACCTGCCTGCCCAGCACACTCAGCTTGGAGAGACAGGCACAGCATCCATACTGCCCACAGTACTTAGAACGAGCCAGAGGCAGCCGTGACCACGTCCTTTTCAGGTGGGGGACAAGGGCACAATGCTGGTGAAGAGTAGACTGGTGTATCTATGTCTAGACTATCTGGCTCTCAGCCCCGTGCCCCGGAGGCACACTTATTGTCTCCCTGCAAGTCAGGCCACCCACCCCGGTACTGAAGTGCCCCCCCCCAACAGCCTGTCCTCCCCTGGACCTTGTGGCCACCTACGACTCACCATGGTTGCTCTGTGGGCTCCTTGGCATCTGATGTACAAGACTCCACAGCATTCTCCTGAACTCTGGCCCTCAGGGCCCGAGCTTGGGCTCCCAACTTACGTGCCCGCCTCAGACAGGCCTGGAGCTCAGAGACAGAGTCCTTTGAGGGGACCTAGGGACACAGGCACTGTTAGTTCTACCAGTTATTCGTAGCCCTGCCCACAGCCCACCCTCAGCCCAGCCTCCTTACCTTGTCCTGCTGCTGAACTGTGGCAGAAAGGCCTGGACCTTTTGAAACAGCGGTGCTCTTTATTCTCTTGACAGGAGATGGTTTTACTGGGGATCCAGGGTCTGCTGGAGGGCTGGGGTCAGCTGGGGAACTGAGGCAGGAGTCCTGGTAATTAAGAAGCCACAGATCAGTACACTGGGGTGGGGGTGACCTACTCAGCAGGAAGAGCACTGGCCAGAAGAGCCAGAACCAGGTGGTCTCAGTTCACTAGACCCTGAGGGCTGGAGCCAGGCTGGGGGGGGGGGGTAATGTCATCTGAGGCGTCTGATGACACAGGCAAGATCCACCTGGTCTGTTGAACCTCTTCTTCCTCGAAGCAGCTTTCAGGCCTGGCTCTCTTTTGTTTTCTCTCCATTTCAGAAGCTCCAGCCCAATTCGTTGCGCAACAGCCACCCCCAACCCCTGCCTGCTGCAGTCTCCCAGCAAACCCAGGTCTGGTTCCTTTGGGGAGAGAAAGGAGTCCCCAGCCTGCAAAGACTCTAATCCTCCTTCAGTCTTAGCACCCAGTCCCCTGCCTCAGTGCCCGATAGTCAGGGTTTCCTCTCTTGACCAGGGATCCTCTGGGGTCCCACGCACGCCTCACCAGTCCAGGAAGCTGCAGCCTCCGGCGCGCGGGCGGCGCGGGGTGGTCGCTCCCGGGTTCGGTGGAGGGACGGGCGCGCTTGCGGCTGCTGCTCCGGGTCAACTCACTGGGCACAAGCCCACTGGGGCTTGGGGTGAGACAGACCGACTTGGCCCGCGGAGCAGTAAGGCCCGGGCGACGGCGAGCATAGAAATCAGTAACACGACTTTGCGCCATGGCGCCAAAATGCTAGTTCCCGCGGATTTCGCGCGGTTTTCGCGGCTTCAGCCTTGCCCCGCCCAGACGCGCGCATACTCCAGAGCATGCGCGCTAGGATACACCAAGACGCGCATGCGTCACGCCGGGCCACCTCCGGGCCGCGGTTTTGGGTTGAGTTAGCGCGCAATTAGGAGCGGCCCCAGGCGGGTGGACAGGAATGGGTTGGACTCTTGACCAGTGGCGGGCTGACGTGCGGCGTGGCACATGCTCTGTCCGTCATTTACGCGCGCTAGCCTGGCTGTGGCGCGTACGGCTCTCACATCCACGTCGCGCGCAGCTCGAAGTGGGGCGGCTGCGAGCCAATGGCTCCTGGCCCGGCAAACAGGCTGCCTGATGGAAGAGGACGCTTCTGCTCCCGTTGATCACATTTGCAGAATAATAGTCTGGTCTCGCGTGCCAGCAGCGTAGCTGGACCAGAGTCACAAGCAACTGCTGAATATCTGGTTCCAGGCGCGCGATGAGTCTACCCAAGACGGCCCACGCAGCTGAGCAGGCCCCAAAAGCATTGCTCTTGCCACATCCGGGCTATGGAGTGCAGAGGTCGGCTCTGGGAGGGGCTCCAGGGCAGGAAGCGGCCTAGAGGCGTGGGAAATCAGGAAGGCGACGCAGAAAGGACTGATTTCTTCAGTCACTGCCACCCAATGCTCCCCCACACTCCTGGAGGGAATGACCCTGCACACGATGCTGTCATTTTGGGCAAAGGTGGCTTCCTAGGGGGAGGGAGGACATCCAGGGAGGGGACAGAGCAGGAGCAGAACCTGGGAGACCTGGAGAGCTGTAAGGACAAGCAGCACTGAAGGAGAGTTCCCAGGAGGCGGGGGCTTGTGCAGTCCAGAGCATCAGTCTAAAATGTATCTGCAGCCGTGAGGTAAAGGACCTGGAGTAGTGGAAGTTTTTGAGACTTGATGCTTGCACCTCATGAATATGGTATACCTTGGAGCCTCACAGCCCGCATCCCTTCTGGATGCTTCCCTGCAGTCATAGTAACCATTCTGCCTTTGTAAGGCCACCCCTGGAAAGTAGGCCTTTGGGATGACACAGCATTTGGAGTCTCACAGGAAATCTAGACTTGCCTCAGTGACAGGACAAAGCCAGCTGTCTCCTGGCCGCGGCTGATTAGATAAGTGACCGCGTGGTTGAGCCAATCAGGTGTTCTCCTAGGATTAGCGCTGCTCTGGGGTAGGAACCGCCCACCCTCCCATGTGCTAGTGGCCTCTCTTACCATACTGTACGGTGAGAACCAGCAAACAAGTGTACCTCCACAGGAAGCGCCAAGCACAGCAACTCCAGCTCTGGGTTTTGAAACAGTTTCCCTATGTTTTGTCCTTGCAGTGATGAGGAATGAAACCCAAGGCATTATACTACAAGACAATAGCATGCTACCCTCCGAACAGTGTCTTTTCCATGAGGGATTTTTTTTTTCTTTCTTCCTTTCTTTTCTTTCTGTTTTTTGGTTTTTCAAGATAGGGTTTCTGTGTGTAACAACCCTGGCTATCCTAGAACTCACTCTGTAGACCAGGCTGGTCTCGAACTCACTGAGGTCTGCCTACTTCACACTCCTGCCATGGCCTTCCCACCAAGGTGAACCTTCAGACTGGACCTTCAAACTGGGAGGCAAAACAAATCCTTAAGTTACTTTTAACAGGTACTTTGTCAAGGTCTCTTCCAATCTATGAAGGCTTAATTAAAACATGGTCATAAAAATCAGTCAAAATCTCAAGCAGAGGCCGGCAGATCTTTGTGAGTTCAAGGCCAACCTGCTCTACAAAGCAAGTTCCAAGACAGCCAGGACTGTTACACAGAAAAACTCAAAAAAGAAAAGAAAAGAAATCAAAGTTGGGTATGATGGGAAGCAGAAACTCGTGGATCTTCATGAGTTCAAGGCCAGTCTGGTCTAAATATTGGGTTCCATGTCAGCCAAAGCTACATAGAGAGCCTCCCCCCCCCCCCCCCCCCCCCCCCCCCCGAGACAGGGTCNCCCCCCCGAGACAGGGTCTCTGTGTAACCTTGGCTGTCCAAGAGACCCGTGAGGCTTGATTAAATCCCTTTGAAAAGGATTTTTAGTCCATGGGTTTTGTTGTTGTTGTTGTTAAGAAGTTTACAAACTATCAACTTCTGAAGACTTTTAGATAAGAAGGAGGCAGGTAGCTTCTCTGCACTGAAAACACAAAATACACGCAAGCCCAGCAAGCGTTTTCCACTTCCAGTCCATCAGAAGATATTCGAGAACTACAAAAGAAGCCAAGCATGGAGCTTCAGGTCTGTAATCCCAGCATAAGGCAAGCAGAAGTCGAGGAGCATTTAGGTTGTTTCCAGGTTCTGGCTGTGACAAACAAAGCTGCTATGAACATAGTTGAACACATGTCCTTGTGGCATGATTGAGCATCCTTTGGGTATATACCCAAATGTGGTATTGCTGGATCTTGAGGAAGGTTGTTTCCTAATTTTCTGAGAAATCGCCACACTGGCATCCAAAGGGGTTGTACCGGCTTGCACTCCCACCAGCGATGCAGGAGTGTTCCCTTTTCCCCACTACCTCTCCAGCATAAGTTGTCATCAGTGTTTTTGATTTTGGCCATTCTTACAGGTGTAAGGTGGAATCTCAGAGTTGTTTTGATTTGCATTTCTCTGATGATTAAGGATGTTGAACATTTCCTTAAGTGTCTTTCAGCCATTTTAGATCCCTTTGTTGAGAGTTCTCTGTTAAGGTCTGTACTCCATTTTTTATTGGATTATGTGATCTTTTGGTGTCCAATTTCTTGAGTTCTTTGTATATTTTGGAGATCAGATCTCTGTCTGATGTGGGGTTAGTGAAGATCTTTTCCCATTCTGTCGGCTGTTGTTTTGTCTTGTTGACCGTGTCCTTTGCTTTACAGAAGATTTTCAGTTTCAGGAGATCCCATGTATTAATTGTTTCTCTCAGTGTCTGTGCTACTGGGTTTATATTTAGGATGTGGTCTCCTGTGCCAATGTTTTCAAGTAAACTTCCCTCTTTCTCTTCTCTGATGTTCAGTGTGGCTGGCTTTATGTTGAGGTAGTCCATGGTTTGATGATACATCATGGCAGGGAAAGCTCAGCAGCAGGAACAAGAGGCATCTGGGATGCCGGGCGATGGTGGCGCACGCCTTTAATCCCAGCACTCGGGAGGCAGAGGCAGGCAGATCTCTGTGAGTTCGAGACTAGCCTGGTCTACAGATCTAGTGCCAGGACAGGCTCCAAAGCCACAGAGAAACCGTCTCGAGAAAAACCAAAAAAAAAAAAAAAAAAAAAAAAAAAGAGGCATCTGGGTGCAGCGAACCACAGTCAAGAGAGACGAATGCTCAGCTTCTTTTCCTTGCTCAGTATGGTCTTCCCTCCTCAGTGAAGTCATTTTGGAAACACCCTCAGAGGCGCACCCAAAGAGCAGTGTCCTTGGTGATTCTAAGTCCTGTTAAGTTGCTTTTGTTGGGTATTTGTGGCAACAGTGGAAAAATAACTGTTACCACCACTTTCTCTGTCGTCATCAAAACCATGATCGCTCTTGTCACCGCCTGAGGCTGGTTAGAGTTGCCATGGGGCCTCAGTATTGTTGATGGCCGTGTTCTGGACTTGCCTAACTTCCCTGGAACCTACTGTGGCTCCCTGAGACCTGCTCCCTGCCAAGCTGCAACCTCAATAAATACAGGCACAGACTGAATGGTTGCAGGCTCTGCTCTTCTGCTGCATTCTGGAGTCATCCGTAAGAAACAATGACCAAGCGCAGCCATGCAGCGTTTCCCAGCTCCGCATCCTGTAATGCAAGAGAATGGCTGCTGTTCAGGTGTGCCGCACAGACGGCCCTGTTTCCTGTTGCTGGGATGGCTCCTCTGCGCCACTCAGAGTGCTTCTCTAGGTCATACCGACATGCAGGTGAAGAAGCCGAGACTCCAGGCCGACAGCCGGTACAGCTGGTGACCCAGGGATCTGAACTTTCACTCCTCTCGTTTCCAGCTCTGAACCCCCAGGATACCTGCTGAAGGTCTGTGAGTCAGCTGCAGCCACGGAGGAGCTTTTTGTGGTGTTGGCTTTTAACTCGAGGTTTGTGGCCAAGCATAGAGAGGCAGGTTTCACCTTCAATGAAGGCATCTGGGGCTCAGCCAGGTGCTCGACTCCCCATCTGCCAGACAACCTTGGAATCTATTATGGATGGGCTAGACCAGGGTTCATGGAGAAGATGCTACTGCCTGCCACAGGTTGTGTGACACTAGCAGTTTATTCTCCCTCTGAAGCTCAGCCTTCAGGGCTGGAGAGATGGCTCAGCAGTTAAGAGCACTGGCTGTTCTTCCAGAGGTCCTGAGTTCAATTCCCAGCAACCACATGGTGCCTCACAACCATCGGTAATGGGATCTGATTCCCTCTGCTGGTATGCTTGAAGACAAGACAGGTCACTCATACATAAAATAAATATTAAAAAACAAAAAACACTTGATCTCCTTATCAGTACCAGGGTGTCTTGTCTTGCGGAAACTGCTTCACAGCACGGTTGCTGCAAGAGACCCGAGAGGATGAATTGAGAGCCTCGTTTTACCTCAGTGATGATGAAGGCCCTCTCCTCACACTGGCTTTGGAAAACATCAGAAGGGGAGAGGGCTAGCTCTGCCTTTAGCCCTCTGAGCTTCTTTCCTGCTGCGGTGACCAAAGGCCTTACAGAAGCATCTTCAGAGAGGAAGGATTTATCCAGCTCACAACTTCAGATTTCAGTCTGTCCTGACAAGGAAATCACCACAGTGGGACCCTGAGAGGGAGCTGGTCACATTACATCCAGAGTCAAGCAAGGACAGCAAAGAATTAATGTATTCTAGTGCTCAGCTTGCTTCCTCTTCTTACACAGCCTATGATCTCCTGCCAAGGGCGGGTCTTCCAATGAACTTCAATTAATGTAATCAAGATTGCTCTTCGTAGGGAGGCCCAGCGGCCTGCCTCTCAGGTGGTTCTGCATTCTGTTAAGTTGACAAGTAACCATTGCCCTTCTTGCGTGGGCATCTAACTTGGCTCTGTTCGATAGAACAGTATGAGCCGTGTGATTTCAGGTTTTGTACTAGGACATTACAAAAAGTAAGAATCGGGTGGCAATAATAGTTTCAAAGCTTTTGTTTTCGTATGAGTCTTTTGCCTGCTTGTGTGTCTGTGTACCACATTCAGGCATTGCCAGGGGAGGCCAGAAGACGTTGGATCCCTGGTGCTGTAATTACAGATGGTGTTGTGAGCTGTCGTTTGGGTGCTGGAAATCAAAACTGGGTTCCCTGAAAGAACAACCAGTGTTCATAACCACTGGGCCATCTCTCTAGCACCAGGTTGCAATACTTGTAAGAGCCTAGTGGTGGTGGTGGTGCACACTTTTAGTGCCAGCAGAGGCAGATGAATATTTGAATTCAAGGCCAGCCTGGTCTACGGAGTGGTTCTAGGACAGCCAGGGCTACACAGAGAAACCCCATCTCAAAAAAATAAAACATAAATAGTATTTACAATAATTACGTTGTATCAGTTCTGCCAAAATGTCTCTCGAAATAAATAAATAATTTATTATTTTGTTTGTTTGAGACATGGTCTCTCTTCATAGGCCTGGCTGCCCTGGAACTCACTGTGTAGACCAAGTTGGCCTTGAACTCACACAGATTGACCTGCCTCAGCCTCTGCCTCCAGAATGCTAGGATTAAGGTGTACACCATCCCTTCCAGTTTATTTATGTTTTCAAGAAAGGGTCTCACTGTATAGCTTTTGCTGTCCTGGAACTCACTATGTAGTCGTAGTCCAGGCTGGCCTCAAACTCACAAGAGATCTACATACTTCTGGCATCCAAGTGCTAAGATTAAAGGCATGCACCACCACACCTAGATAATAGAATTTTTTTTAGTGAGACATTTAACATTTTCCTTTATTGCTGGGTGGTGGCGCACGCCTTTAATCCCAGCACTTGGGAGGCAGAGGCAGGTGGATCTCTGTGAGTTCGAGGCCAGCCTGGTCTACAAGAGCTAGTTCCAGAACAGGCTCTAAAGCTACAGAGAAACCCTGTCTCGAAAAACCAAAAAAAAAAAAAAAAATTATTATTGTCTGCCAAAATCATCTTGATATCATCACCATACCACCATTACCGTCCTCATCAACAGTATCACCATCGTCATCATCAGCAGGATATCCTGGTTGTGCTTATAGCTCCGTCTTTATTGGCTGAGCAGCCTTAGATAGGACGCTGCACTCTCAGCACTCGACTCCTCTTTCAAGCAGAGCTGCAAAGCTTGGGGGAAGTAGGGCATGGTGAGAAGCTCAGCCTCTGTCAGCAGGAAATGGCTTATGGGTGTCAGCCTAGACAGCAACCCACCCTGACCACAGTGGAGCTGTAGAAGGTCCACGGACACAGCCTCCCTACTAGCTGCACTGCCGGCTAGCAGAACCAACTATGCCACAGGGCCCTGAATCCACAGCCTGGTCAGTTTGGTGGAAGGTCACATAGTTATGGACTTGGTGCAACAACTGAATCTTGGGGTTCTGGGTGCAGGTGCCCTGCTTTAGAACCACTGGTCAGCTGGACTAAGGTACCCACTGTCTCTCATCTGTCTACTACCCTCCCCTGCCTACTGATAACCATATTCTTTTTTTAAAATATTTATTTATTTATTTATGTATTTATTGTGTGTACAATATTCTGTCTGTGTGTGTGCCTGCAGGCCAGAAGAGTGCACCAGACCCCATTACAGATGGTTGTGAGCCACCATGTGGTTGCTGGGAATTGAACTCAGGACCTTTGGAAGAGCAGGCAATGCTCTTAACCTCTGAGCCATCTCTCCAGCCCTGATAACCATATTCTTAGCCCTCCTTCTTGGTGAAGGGTCTTTGAATTATTTATAAGAACTCAAGAGAAACTGCCTGGAACTGTCTGAATAACTCAATAAAGCTCTGGCAGTGAGTTCCTCCTATTTTCCCCCAAACTACAGAGCTTCTAGGAGGAAGCCAGGGCCTGAGCACGGATAAGACAAACAGGTTCGTCCCAAGGTCCTTTCCCCTGCACCCTTTCCAACAGACACTTCTGGGTGGCTGTTGCTTTGTGGCTCCTCTACGCAAGCCTTCATTGTCCCTGGAGGAAAAGCAGAAGCTCCCGGAGGCCTGGAAGACCTCACAGAGCATCTCCCTACAGTAGCACTTTAAGTGCCCCAGCAAGTCTAAATGGCCAGCTTCTATGTGTCTGCAGCCTCTGGGAGGCTGTTTAAGGTCTATTACATTATGGGAAGCTCCCGTGGATCCCCTGGCTCCTAGAACATTCCAGTTCATATGAGGCGCTTAGTTTCCTGTTTCTGGCAGGGAGTCTGCACGGGGCTGGGAGCTGAAGGGCAGCTGATGTAGTTATCTGGAAAAGCCCACTGCAAAGCCCACAGGTGGATGGCATTTAAGGTAAAGTCACTTGGGATGCTGAGGCAGGAGGACTGCCTCAAATTTGAGCTATGATGTGAGACTCTTTTTTTTTTTTTAAGATTTATTTATTTATTATGTATACAGCATTCTGCCTGCCCCTGATGTGAAACTCTTAACTCAAAAAACAAAGAAAAAGGGACTGGAGAGGTGGCTCAGAGGTTAAGACCACTGACTGCTTTTCCAGAGGTCCTAGGTTTGATTTCCAGCAACCACATGGTGGCTCATAACCATCTATGAGATCTGGTACCCTCTTCTGTCATGCAGGGATACAAGCAGGCAGAGCACTGTATACATAATAAATAAATAAATCTTAAAAACAAAAAAAGGGTGGGGGCCAGGCATTGGTGGTATGTGCCTTTAATCCCAGCACTCGGGAGGCAGAGGCCGGTGAATCTCTGAGTTTAAGGCCAACCTGGTCTACAGAGCAAATTCTAGGACAATCAGGACTATACAGGAAAAACCCTGTCTCAAAAAAGCAAAACAAAATCCCCGAACAAACCCGAGGTCAGATGCAGCATGTGCAGGGCCTGCATGTGAAACTCAACCCCTTAGAAAATGTGCTCCCCATTCCTCACTAGGTCAGCTGTGAGCCTGTTGTAGGCCTGCTTCTTGGGCAGTGCTGAAGAACAGAACCCACCCACAGTTAGGTGACAAATGTGATGTACCATGGTGACAGGTGAGGCTGCTCTGGCACTAGCATTTGAGACCTGGGGAAAGGAGAAGAGTATCTGGCTGGGGCCCTTGAGCTTTGAAGATGTGTAGCTGGACTGTGACCTTTAGTTGCCTTTGAAGAAGTCCTGTCTGTGATAAGAAGAGACAGACACACTTTAGGGAAAGAGAAAGGTTTCAGGCCCTGGGAGGGACATAAACAGGCAGATGGCAGAAGGGGTCAGTCATGGCGCCACCCTGAGAACACAGTCCAGTCTTCCAGCAGTCCATCCCCGACCTGGAATCTAGGAGGGAATTCTCAGCATTCCTGCGCCAAGCCGTGCCTGAGAGATTGCTGAGAGGCTGTCTATGTTTACCCTTCACTTGGTCCAGCCTTCGGATGTGCTCCCCGCATAAGGAGGTGATGGAGTCTGCAGGGGACTTGATCTCTCAGTGACCTGTCTAAAGGGCCAGCTCAGGGCTGTGGCAATGGGCGTTCCCTGAGCCAGTCTTTCTTCAGCAGGGAAATCTTCACAGCCAGCAGCAGTGAGGCATACCGGCTCTTGGCAGAGGCACTGGGCCTGCTGACTGACAGCCCTGTTCCCCCCCCCCCCCCCCGCCAATAGTAACAAACACACCATAATTAAAGACCAGCCAAGAGAAGGGCTCACAGAATCCAGAGGTGAGGGAGGTCCTGCGGGAGAGAGACAGGCCACAGAGTGAGTGCTGAGCCTGCAGGGACCCTGGCTTGATGTCAGTTTTTCCCTTTCTCAACAACTGCTGTAGTGGGTGAATGATACAAGTGAGGCCATGGCTGCCCCTAGGTATGGCTGAGGAGAGGGTTTGTTGCAGATGTGGGGGCGAGAACAGCCAGAGGCGTCTGGAAGGGTCCAGACTGAACCAGGACAACAGACCAAACTGTGCCATGGGAGGAGATGGGGTGGGGCAGGAGGAAGATGAGGGTATGGGTGGGAGTGAGAAGTGCTGAGAGAAGCCTTGGGTACTGAGAGAGACTGGTCCTGGTTGTCCCGGGACTGTGTCAGGGACAGGACGTTGTACATGCACACCAACGGAAGCCAGGGATACACACATGGTAGGCCAACACTACCACTGAGCTGCACCCAAGCCAAGGGTTGGGACTCTTCACCTGGAACACAAGGGAAGGAGGCAGAGCTGGAGTTAATCCGGCAAGGATTCTTCTGAGGCACGTCCTTCAGGAAACAGTGTGAGAGGCAAGGAGGACCAAGCAGGACAGTCAGGGCCCTAGAGGCCGGTCTTGGCTGGGCTATCTCCATGAAGCTAGGCACTCAGTATACTCAAGGGTACCCTAAAGAGCTGGCCACACCTCAGGATGTAGATATTTACCCACAGCTGTCAAAGGGCAGCTATGCCCCATTGGAAGTGGACCTATGCGGGTACAGGTGTGTCCCAGGTACCTTATTCTCCCTGCCAACAAAGAACTATAGCAGAAAGTAGGTATGGGAGGGGCATGATTAAGGTTGGGGTTGGTATGAACTCACTGTCTATGGATACAAGGTGTGCAGCTTGCTGGTTGGGGTTGGTGGTTAGCATTTGCCACGGTGTCAAAGGCCCTGACCTTGTGATTCCCTTTGTTGGCCCTGGGCATACCAAGTCACTGAGATAGCCTGGGAGAGCTCAGATCTTTGGTGGTCATGGTTACACCCAGGAAGTAGGGTGGCCTCAGATGTCCAGACACGGTGGTGAGTAGGGCAGCTAAGGGGCTCATAAGTCGTTCAGAAGAATTAGGAGTTTGGGGATGGCATCCAGGTGGCTGTGTGGCGGAAGAAATCACGCCGGCTGCTCTCTGAGGTGTGTCTGCAGGAGCACAGTAGTTAAACATACAGACTGGTCATCCTGAGATCCATAAGTGCTTCCAGAGTGGGGACAGGCCTTCCTTTGTAACCCCTCCTGGAGCTTCCGGAAGAGGAGGAAGGGGGATGAGTTCACCAACAGTTCCACCCCTGCACAGGGCCCCGCCTCCACACCCAGCTGTGGGCAGGAAAAGGCTGAGTGGCAGGGATAGCCAAGTCTACACACAGGCCTGTCCCTCCCCTCCTGGCTCTGAGCAGGCCCTGGAAGGAGCCAGGCTGTGGTTCCCTGCCTCCAAGGGCCAGGATGGGGGAACCAGACCTTAAGGGGAGGGGAGAAGCAAGGGACAGTTACCAGGGCTGGAGAGCAGGTTAGACCTAAAGGCAGCTCTGTCTCTTGCTAACTTCCCGTTAGCTTGATTGGAAGGTCTGCTCCCTCCCTGGGAGAGCCACTCAGCTGCTGTTGCCCCTCAGAGCTAGTGCGATGGTTCAGAGCCATGGAGGGCTGGACAGAGGGTGTCAGTTATAGCTCTCTGAGGCCTGTTTAGAAACAGCCTCACTGAGACATTTGTGTACTTTAGTGCAGTTCTGGGCTTGGGTCTGGGCCATCAGCCTCTAGTTGGTTTGGGCTTGTCCCTCCAAAATCCCCAGTCCTGATCTGGTTTCACTGCCTAGATGGGTTAATATAACCGCAGACATCCTTCGGATGCCTAACTCATTTGGAAAATGCTGATGACTAATCTGGCTGCCTTCCCCCATCTTCCTCACGTGAGTGTGGGCTGAACACTCGCCCCTGCCCCCACCCCACTGCTGTTAGTAATTTGCCAGAGACTCCTGGCCACAAGTCCCACTGGCATGATTCCCAGAGGGGTCTCCACTACCAACTTTATTTTTCGAAAACATCTCTTTGATGTGTGTGTATTTATATGTCTCTGTGTGTGTGTGTGTGTGTGTGTGTGTGTGTGTGTGTGTGCAGTTGTGCTGCAGTATGTATGGTGAAGTCGGAGGACAGCTTATTTTCTTCTTTTGGTTTTTTGAGACAGGGTTTCTCTGTGTAGCTTTGGAGCCTGTCCTCGAACTCTCTTTGTGGACCAGGGTGGCCTTGAACTTACAGAAGTCCACCTGCCTCTACTTCCCAAGTGCTGGGATCCCGAGTGCTGGGATTAAAGGCTAATGCCACAACTGCCCAGCTCCATCTAGCTTTTTAACATACACACATATGTTAACACATATAATACGTTATATATGATATATTACATATAATAACACACACATATATATATATATATATATATATATATATATATATATATATATATATATGTTTTTTGAGACAGGGTTTCTCTACGTAGCCCTGGCTGTCCTGGAACTTGTTCTGTACCTCAAAATCAGAGATCCACCTCCCTCTGCCTCCCAAATGCTAGGATTAAAGGTATGTGCCACCGCACCTGGCTTTTTGTTTTAAGACATGGTCTTACTCTGTAGCCCAGATTGGGCTTGAGTTTGCTGTGATCCTCCTGCCTCTGCTCCCTGAATGTTGAACTCAGAATGTGTACCACTATGGTCAGCTTTCTAATTCCACCTGACACGTAGGCAGCTGGCAAGTTTTAGATACAACTCCAAATAACAGACAGGGAGTTGGGGTCCTCAAGACTCTGGCCCAGGGTTGTCACATCAGGGACAGAGTCGGAATGGTTCTTCAAGTGGTAAGGAGTGGGGAAAGGCCAGTCCTCTGGTCTACTGCCGGGCTCCGGGAGGTGAGGGCGTCTATAACCATGTGCGGTGGTTGACTTGAGAGGAGGCAGGAGGGCAGGTGAGAGCTCCAGGTAAGTTCAACATGAGTGTCTCGGGTCAATCTGGAGAGCCCTTCTGAGGTCACCCTGGATGGAGGGAGGAAGGAGGCGAGAATGCCATCTACTGGGGTGGCATTGTGATAGAGCCTGGTTCTGTGCCCAGGCCAAAACAGCCCTTTGGAAGAGTTCTTGATCTGCAGGCAAAGGCAGGTATAAGCCAGTTTTCTAGGGATTGATGAACTTTTCTGTTTCCAAGAATGGGAACTGGCACTTGACAGAAATGTTCTCGAGAGCTGAAATAATAGCTTCCCGAGTATCGCAGTTGCTGGCCAGGAGTCAAGAAAGCAAGAAGCTGGAGAAGTAGGCAACATGGGCTGCCTCTGGAGGTGGGTGGGGGAGGTCAGGCTGTGCTATTTTCTTAAAACCGTTTACCATAGTAAATCACACAGCATCAGCTTGGCATTTTAACCATTTTTCTTTTTCTTTCTTTGAGACAGGGTTTCTCTGTGTAGCCCTGCATACCCTGGAACTTGCTCTGTAGACCAGGGTGATCTAGAACTCAGAGATTTACGTGTTTCTGCCTCCTGGTTCCTGGGGCTAAAGACATAGACCACCCTCCACTATTAAACCATTTTTCAAGTGTGCACTTGAGGGACTTTCAAAATCCTCCTCTTTCTTCTTCATTTCTGGAGATAAGGTGGCCCAGTCTGGCCTCAAACTTGCAATTCTCCTGCCTCCTGAGAGCCGGGATGACTGGTTGGTGCTACCATGCTTACCTCTGGAGTCTTTTTTTTAAAAATATTTATTTATTATGTATACAATATTCTGTCTGCATGTATGACTGCAGGCCAGAAGAGGGCACCAGACCTCACTACAGATGGTTGTGAGCCACCATGTGGTTGCTGGGAATTGAACTCAGGACCTTTGGAAGAGCAAGCAATGCTCTTAACCTCTGAGCCATCTCTCCAGCCCCCTCTGGAGCCTTTTAAGTTCCCATTAACCACTCTTTCCTCCCCACACTCTACTCGGGCAGTCTTCTCTATGTCTGAACTGACCTCATCTAGATACTTTCATAAAGTCAGGCATGATCCCAGCATGCCTCAGAGGCAGAAGCAGAAAGATCTCTATGAACTGGAGGCCAGCCTGGTCTACATGACAAGTTCTAGATCAGTCAAAGCTCCATAGTGAGACCCTGTCTCAAAAAATAAAATCAAACATGGCCAGATGGCACTAGATAGATACGGTTTGTCAAGCAATCCTTGGCTGATGGCCCTTTGGTCTGTTTCTACCTTTTGTGTACCATGGATGGTTTTGTTTTCAACACTCAAATTCCAAGTTCTGCTTGAAAATTGGTTTTTGAAGAGTAAAAAAGCAGCCAAATAATCAAAAATTTAAACAAACAAACAAATTCTGTAACCACACACAGTTTGTCTTTTGTGACAGACACCCATCTCTTGGCTCAGTGTTTTCCAGATGTTTGGTTTGCAGTGGTGCCATAACTTGGTTCCCTGTTATAACCAGGTAACACTCAACTGCATGACGGCTATGTTTGCCCCCCCCATTCACCCACTAATAGACACTTGGGGTGTTTCTGCTTAGAATTAACATTCCAGTGTAGACAAGTCGGGATGACTGGATCAGCTCTGGGGAGGGGGAGGAGGAACCCTAGTGGCAGAGCTGAATCCATATCTTCTTTGACCCTGTTCCATCCTCCCCACCTAGGGGACAGATGCCTAACACTGCATGAAACTCGGTGTGGCGGTGCACACCGGCAATCCTACACCCCTCCTGGAGGCTGCAGAAAGATGAGAGGTCATCCTTGGCTACCTAGCAAGTTTGAAGACATGTCTAAAGAAAGAGGAAGAGGGCTGCAGGCCGGGCAGGCTCTCCCTGAGTGGCAAGCAGCAAGTAGGCAAGTTCTGATACAAAGGATCTGGTCCACTTTATTTGGCCTAGGTAACACAGGTTTGTGACTGACCATGACACCAAAGGTAGGAGGCTTGCTTGTGGGCTGAGAGCACGTGCTTGCTCTGTTGCACGTGAGGGAGGCATGGAAGGGTGGCATAATTTTTCCAATGGTAACACTGTATCTTACAAGACAGAGTCTTCAGATACTCTTTAACTGCTGCAGAGAACACCATAGGAGACATTCTCGTTTCTTTGACAGTTCCTGTGCTTTGGACTTTATGTTTCCACCTTTTGCTACTTTGACAGTCGTGGGACACAAACATTTCAGTTCTGCAGCGGTTCTCAACCTTCCTAATGCTGCATCCCTTTAATACAATACAATTTAATACACAATACTCCTGTTGTGATGACCTCCAACCACAAAATTATTTTGTTGCTACTTTATAACTGTAATTTTGCTTCTGTCATGAATCGTAATGTAAACATCAGATATGCATGATATGCAATCCCCGTGAAAAGGTCCTTCGACTCCTAGAGGGGTCGTGACCCCTAGGTTGAGAATCACTACTCTAGAAGACACTCTGAATGGATTTCAGAACCTTCCCCATGTCTCGGCAGCACCCCTTCAGAGCCAGGCTAGAGGTGAGTCTTGGGGACAGCGTTAGGAAATGTTTAAATACTAGCTGTCCAGGGAAAGCCTGCATTTCTGGTGGTTTTGTAGAACTGAAGATTCTGAAGTTGTGATTGACTGACTTTAGCCTGCTGGTGACCTGAGGCTCAATAGCGGTCACACCACCTCTCCTGGTCCTTAAGCCTCTGTCCGCTAACTCATTTCCCAGCACAGCTGAGTCTGGGCATGCTGGACTTGGTGCAGCTGAACAGTCATGGGCCCTTTTCCTTTTCTTCCTTCCCGTCCACCTGAATACGGAAGACTGAGCCAAACTAAGATGGCTTGGGTGAGGTACCCAGCACGTGCAGGACTCAGACCCAGTCTGGGCACCAACGGGACAGCAGGTGCTCGTCATCATTTGCTACCGTCTATAGCACACTGATTAAGAACAAACCACACAGTGGGGACAGCTATGACTGGAAGCAGTCCCAAAGCCCCAATCCAGACCACAGCGGGAGGCAACTGTCCGGTGCCACTGCAGTACAGTGTCTGCACCCCAACCACCAAGTCCTGGCCAACGTGGACACTGTGGAGAACACCGACAACCCCCAGGGGGCGCTGCGCTCTCGCGACTTGGGGAGCAAAGGGGAAAGTTACTCCAGCCACGAGGGGCGCAGTTGCGGTGGGTGCTACCGAGGGTCAAGGGAGTCAGGTCCTTGGGAGTCTTTTTGTATCGTCCCGACCCAGGGTCCCAGGCTCCGGTCCCCCGGGGAGAAGCGCCCCACCGGCACTGTGCAAGTGACCGCACCGGGTTGCAGGCAGCAGGGTCTTCTGCGGCGTGCGGACCGGGGTCTCCGGCTCACCGGCACCAGTCAGGCCCGCAGGACCGGCGAGCGCGCCAACTGCGCTGGGCAGCGAGGGGTGCCTGGGCGCGCCAGGCCGTCGAGGGAAGCGCGGAGGCGGGCACTCCGGGGAGGGCGGGGGCCGAGCTTATAAAGGCCCGCAGGCGGGCGCAGAGAAAGAGCCGCCGAGTCGCCGTCCGGCCCAGCTCGGCCTGTGAGAGAGCCGCCCTGAGTTCCGCCCCGGGCGGGCTGACACCTCAGCGCGCGCGGGCTCCGGCCGTCGGGACCAGAGGGCGCGGCCGGCCCGGGTCCTGGTCAGAGGACGAGGCCCACGGGAGATCCTAGCAAGCGGCGCGCCACACGTGTGGAGACCCGCCCTGAGTGCCATGGCGCGTGGTTCCTTCGGCCCCCGTACCTCCCTTTAGCCACGGCGGCGCGACCCCGGGCGGTCCCCGGGCCTCGGGGCATGGAGCCGCACGTGCTGGGCGCCGGGCTCTACTGGCTGTTGCTGCCCTGCACGCTCCTGGCGGGTGAGTTGGAGGACGCGGGCCGGAAGGCTGCGTCCGGGTCCCCCTGTGCTGCGTCGCCCGGCCCCGCGAGGGTGCGTGCGGGCGAGCATAGCTATGCGAGTTTATTCCCCGGGACTCGCCGCCCAGGGCGCCCGCATTCCTGAGGCGTGAGCGCGCAGGCGACCTCGGCGGGCCCGGGTCGGGCACCGGGTGGAATTGCGGCAGGCAGCGGCGAGGCGCGGGTTCCCGAGCGCCCCAGATAGCGTTGGGCGTTTCCGCGCGTGTTCGGAGGAGAGGCCCGGGCGACGGGTTATTAGCGTCTGAGAAGGGAGGGAAGAGCGAGTTTCTATTCTCTTTCTTTCTTTCTTTCTTTCTTTCTTTCTTTCTTTCTTTCTTTCTTTCTTTCTTTCTTTCTTTCTAAAGAAGAAAGAAAGAAAAAAAAAGTCAAACTTGCATCACGACTTCCTGACCAATCTGGGAGAAGGCAGTGTTCTGCCTGGAGCTTTTCAAGTTAGACTTTTCTTACTAGAAGTAATAATGTTCCAGCCCTAGGCGCAGTCCCTGGTGTTCTTAGTCCCAGTTCCGAGGCTGTCTACCCCATGCCTTGGAAAAACCTGTCTTCCTCATACCCTACTTGGTTACCTTCCAGTGGGACTGGGGCACAGGGCGCCCCAGAAGTCTCTGGCCTGGTGTCAGAAGTGGAGATCCCAACCGTGGTATGTGTCCGTTGCTGGCCAGAAGCTCCTCTCCTTCCGTGTCATAAGTGCTGGGTTCCTCTGCGCTCTCCCAGCCTCACCCAGGGCACCGTGCCCAACTCTTCACCCCCCTTATACCTTCTGGAGCAGCCAGCTCCCCTCCACATGGGACCTTCTCCACGCTCAGATTAAGTTAGCCCGCAGAGAGATGGAGCGGTTTGCGTTGTGTAAGTTTGTCTGCCTATGTGAAATCCATCTGTCAGAGGTGGGGGATTGTGTTTGGTCCCTCCAGTTCCTCCAGGGACACTGCTTGCTCACCCTGTTTTAGGTAGATTTCTTAGGAATAGGCTCCTGGGGTGTCAGGCATCCCGGGCAAACCCTACAGGGCCTTCCAGACAGGCTGAGTTTTGATTTGTAGCACCAAACTGTGGTGAGACTGAGGGGAATTTTTCAAGGCAGGAATCAATGAAAACCATTGAGCTTGGAAAGGAGGGGCCAGGGGACACTGTCCTCAGCTCAGCCTGGACTTGGGAGAGCCAAGGTCCAGGGCCCACATTGATGGCTTGTTTTCCTCACTGGCCTGTAGACACGTCAACTGTAAAAATAAGCTGAGTGGATTATGGTAGTGTAGAAGTCAGGTACCCTTCCTAAAGGGATAGCCGCAACAGGAGCTGTCTCTCAGGACACCTGAGGCTTCTTAACTGTCTGTCAGTGCTTGGGGACAAGAAAAGCAGGGCAGGGAATAGGTGGTCTTGTGTGGGAAGAAAGGCTTTGTCTTCTTCAAAGAAGTCCTCTCCCACAGACAGGGGCCTTCTTAAACAAAGTTGGCAGGGTTTTCTCTGATAGACCAGATGGTGAATGTTTTCACATCACGAAATACTCTGATATTTTTTTTCCAGTCATTAAAAAAATGCACAAACCATTCTTAGCTCGTGGGCAGAATGAAATCGGCCGTGAACTCTGGTCCAGCCTGCACCTAGTGACCCCTGAAGATCAGTCAAGGCTCTGAGGTCCCCTAGCTTTTCTGCTGCAGTGTGTGGGTGGCAAGAGAAGCTTCCAGTCTGAGTCTGGTTAGGATGTGAACGAGGCTTTGCCAGCTCAGGGGGTTCCCACCCAGGCGGTGTGTTAGTCACCTGGGGAGCTTTCAAAAGCATATTGATGACTAATCCTCTCATTTTTCCTTAGGCCCAAACTGTCCCCCCAATAAAGTTCATTCATGAGCACATACCCAAGCACAGGCCACACCTCCCCTGACTCTGAGCCCTGGGTGTGGGCTTGGCCATCAACAGTAAGCGGGGGACACAGAGTCAGCCAAGAGCACCTCACGATGCCATAGGAGATGCTGGCATTCTGTTCATGGCTATGGGGTGTAGCCATCTCTGAGCGTCTCTTGCTGGAGGTGGGACTCCATTTCTTGTGTGGGCTACCTCACCCTCTACCCTCTGACCAGTTTGAGTCCTGTGTTTTGGAAATAAGGCTTCTCAGGTCAGTCATCCTTTAAGCTGGGTGCTGGCTCAGGTCTTAGTGAAGGTGTGAGTCACCCTGGCTTGTTCAACCCCCTTGTCAACTCGCCTACCAGGATGGCAACCTGAAAAGCCAGGCAAGCTGATGCCCCAGCCTCAAGGGAATAGTGACCGGCTCGGGCAGACTTTCCTGATGACCTAGAGACCCAGGATCGGGACCCAGGGATGGAAGCTTCCAGAGATGTCCAGGAGAGATGTTTGGTGCTTGGGAGAGATAGGACCAGGTCTGGCTCTTGGACTCACAGGGGAACCAGAAACTTAAATACCAACAAGAACCAAGGAGTAAGACAGCTCATTGAGGGTGACAGTGAGAAGACCTGTGTGCTCAAGCAGCATGGTCTCTGCTCTCAGGGTCCAACACATGTCACCCGCCATAGCATGGGGGGCATTGTCACATCCATGACAGAGTGGCACCTGCGTTTGACTGATTGTCTCTGAGAAGAATCACTGTTTACAGTAGGGCTATGTCTTCTCAGTGTCTTCATTGTCACCATCTACTGTCCCCTGTGGGAATGTATCTGGCTTGCTCATCTCATACACATACACACACCACATGCACACACACATACACACACTGACACACTCAGGAACTGGACAGCCCTCACTCAGTGGTCAGATCTACTGCTGAAGCTCAGGGCCAGAGAGGGCAGTAAGATGGCAGAGAACCGAGCCTTCCCTGCCACTGGTGCAGTAGTGTTGGTAGCCACAGCCTGGGTGAGGTCCTACTTCCCCCTGCAGCACTATGGGGGACTCCCTGCTGAGCCTAGGTGCCTAGGCCTGGCGGAGAGGTGGGTGCTCCCTCCACGCTGGGTCTGGGAGGGAATGAGTAAGCAGGCCGGGAACCCACTAGGTCCCAGCATGTTTAGGGGAGGAGCTGGGGACCGGCTGAGAACTGAGGGAAGATATGTCATACTGTTTTCTTTTTGCAGGTGGTCACTGGCAGTCAGAGGGGGGGAGGGTCCTGCAGAGGAAGTGACCTTGCTGGGGTGGGCAGAAGTGCTAGCTTCGGATCCTGGCCCCAGGCTGTTTCCTGGGCGGTGTCTCTGCCCGCGTGTTCTGACTGCTCTAAGTTTGCTTTCTTACCACCGTCAGAGTTGGGGATGGCAGGGCCTTTGACTCCCCTGGGTGTGAGATCTCCTTTCAGTTCTGTTACCGATTTTAGAAATGTCTAATTAGATGTTTACTTCTTAATATACATTTGCTCTGGTTACTAAAGCTCAGCGTTCACACCTGCCTTCTGTCGCACTGTTGGCTCTGGGACTCCGTGTCAGAAAGCAGCTGCTTAGGATTAGGACGGGTGAAAGGAATCGCCTCACCGGCCCAGGATCACATGGATGGGAAAGGGACAACCCTGAAGTGAAGCGTCCTTTGCCTTCTAGCTGGCAGGTGCCTGTTTAAGGCCCCCGGGAGGACGAAAGAAGTCTCCTGGAGCATGTGCCGTGGGTGGAAGAGCTGTGGAAGGCAGCAGATTGCAGCCCGGCCCTTCATCTCGCTCTGAACTTGCCTGCCCTTTAACCTCTTTCTAGGCTTCATCTCCTCCCCTGTAAATGGAGCTATAAAAGCTTTCAGATCACTTCCAAACTCTGCTCTCTGGTCCTTGGGTTCTGACTCTCACACCCAGGCTGGGGAGGTGGATGGGTCAACTGTCTTTGGACAGAGGCCAGTCCTTCGTCCGGCGCTTCCTCCTCGGTCTTAGTGGCTAGGAGCCCCTGCGTGCTTTCCCGTGTGCGCTGAGCAGGGCCAGGCTTCTGCCGGCAGTAGCTAGCTAGGTCAGGTCTCCCGGGAACTGAGTAGAATGGGGCCTCCCACTACCGGGTTCCCTTCAGCGCAGATGCTACTTCTTAGGGAAAGTAGGCACTGGTGTCCCCACTTTCCATGCATAGGACCTGTCCCCGAGAGGGTCTGTAGTCCTGCACCCTGCATGGGACACCAAGCTGCACACTATCCTGAACCCTCTGAGTTCATTCATGCATTCTCTCATCTAGGTCTCATGGGAAAAAGCACTGGGTAACAACCAAGAGGCAAGCTCTGATTCCAGACCAGTGGTGCCAGGGCATGGGGTGGTGGTGGGGCCGGCACTCATGGATGCAGTGGAGGTTAGAGTGCTCACTTCTTCCTGACCAGGCCCGAGGACACTCTGAGCCCCTGGGGCTGTACATAGTTGGAGAGAGGGCTCAAATGCAGCAGTAACAAGCAGGCTTAGCTCCCTTCAGAGGGGCTCTGTGATGGTTTTTCCCAGGAATGGCATCCAAAACAGGGCTCCCCCAAGTAGTGCCATCCCAAAGGACTCCCAAACCGGTCTCCCCAACAATCCCTCTAGGTGGGACACTCCAGACATGCCTTCCAAAGTGGTCTGCTCCCTACTCTGTCCGGACAGAGCAGTATGCGTGGCCTGACCTAGCGGCCTGGTGCTGGGCTCTGAAGGCCAAGCTAGCTTGGGTGGGCAGAGGAAACCCAGGAGGAAGCCATGAGTTGCAGGAGGAAGAGGGTATAGGATCGGGGTTAGCTAGTCTGGAGGGAGACAATAGGTAGCCAGGCTAGAGGATGAGGTCACTAGCATTCCAAGGCCCTATGTTTCCTTAGAAGGAGACCGGTTAGGGCCTGGTAAGCTGCTATAGTCAGTGCTACTGGGACTGAGTAGGGCCGGGGAATCCCTCCCTGTGCCTGTCCCCTCTTTGCAGAGAGGACTCCAAAGGTCAAGAACCAGGGAGGGAGGGTAGGCTGGGTGGAGCCTGAGGATGCCCCCAGCCAAGTTTTCAATTATAGCTATTCCTTTATCTGCATGCTCTAAGACTCTTGGTGGAGCCTGTCTTGGTGACCAAGGTCTATAATCCAACTACCCTGGAGGCTGAGACAGGAGGATCACAGGTTCAAGGCCTCTAGGGATCACTTACCAGACCCTGTTTCAAAGTAAAAAGCAAAAGGAAGGGCTAGTGGAATAGTCCAGTTATAGAGTGAGGTCCTGGATGTGTGAGATCCTGGGTTCCATCCCCAGCACCAGGGAAAGCAAACAACAACAACAACAAAAAACCCTGGTGGACCTCTTATAGTAAAGTAAAGAAACTGTTCCCTTAAGCAAATACCTATTATAGATGTTTGGAGCCTACCATTGTACCAACCAAACTCTTTACATCGTCCGTCACTCTGTACACGCACCTGCGATAAGGTTTAATTTACATATTAGGCACAGAGGTTAACCTCGATAGCTAATGATAAGATTAAATAGTTACCACCATATATGGCATGAACAGTTGTTTAAGACAGGCATGGTGGCATGAGCCTTCAATCCCAGCATTAGGGAGGCAGAGACAGACAGATCTCTGTGAGTTCAAAGCCAGCCTGGTTCTACATAGCATAGTTCCAGGCCAGCCAGTACTTCATAGTGAAACAGTGTCTCAAAAAAAAAAAAAAAATTATTTAAGTGTTGACAAGAGGACTCAGTGGATAAAGACTCTCAGAAGTTGTCCTCTGAGTTACTCACATACTATAGTACATGTGTGCTCCCCATGTGTACACACAAATGGATAAAATATTTTTTAATTCATAATTCTTTTTTTACTATTATTATTGAAAAAATTTCCGCCTCCTCCCCACCTCCCAATTCCCTCCCTCCACTCCTCTCACCCCCCAACTCCTTTCCCCCTCCCTCTCCAGTCTGAATGAAATGCATACTTCCAGAATTTTCCATCTAATATTTTTGCACTGTGATGGGGTGTAGGGAAGTTGAAAGCTCAGATCAACTGAGAATAATTTCCACTATAACTCTTTTATTTATTTATTTATTTGTTTGTTTATTTATTATTGCTTTTTCGAGACAGAGTTTCTCTGTGTAGCCCTGCCTGTCTGTCCTGGAACTCACTCTCTAGACCAGGCTGGTCTTGATCCACTTGCCTCTGCCTCTCAAGTGCTGGGATTAAAGGTGTGTGCCTCCTCCACAGCCTGGCTCTTTTAATTTCCAGCCCCCATCCTTATTCCCAGGAGAGCTTGGTCCTGCCCTAGCTCTTCCGTGTCTCAGCGTGAGTGGCATCTGCTGCATGTGGCCTCCTGCTACTGTCTTGTCACCTCATCTTGTCCTTTGTAGGTGGAACATCCACTGTTATTTTGGGGTTCCCCCTGATGTCCTTCCCTTCAGTTGCTTCTAGGTTTCCGGTGTCAAGGGCACCTCTGCCCTTCCATGCGTTTCTCTGGGCTGGATGCTGAGTCTTGCCACATTTATGCATGGAGGTCACATATGTCCGGGTAGCCACTCACACTGATCCCTTGGGGAACTAACTGGCCATGGGGAAGCAAGCATCCTCTTGTAGAGGACAAGGGCAGCTGTCCAGCCAGGCCAGCCTCCTGGGTGATATCAGATATCTTAGCCAATATGTGCAGCCTTCTGACTCCCTGTAGCCATCCCAGGAACCCTTGCTGAGTAGGGTGGGCCCATTTTTCTGGTATGTTTTAATAGCATAATTATAGGGGGTATTTTTGGTTTCCTCTAAGAGGCTGGCAGGGTGAGCCACGGCTGTTTACCAGGCTGCAATGTGGACGCTATTTTTCTCTGTAAGTATATATAGCCGAGGCCATTTCTTCTCTGGGTTCAGGCTGCTGAGGGATGGTGGCCACCTCAGCCTCCTGTGGTTTCCTTTGCTATTGAATGGGAGCCTAAAATGGGCTCAGGGAGCAGCTGCTGGGCTCTGAGGAACGTGAAGCTGGGGTGGCCCCCATCTTAGTTACTGTTCTGTTGCTAGGAAGAGACACTATGACCGAGGGAACTTATAAAAGAAAACATTTAAGCAGGGGCTTGCTTACAGATTCAGGAGGTTAGATGGTCACGGTGGGAAGCATGGTGTCAGGCAGGCTTGGTACTGGAGCAGTAACTGAGAGCTTAGTACTGATCCACCAAGTAGGAGGCAGAGAGACTGGGCCCGGTGTGGACTTTTGAGACATCAGAGCTCACTGTTAGTGACACACTTCTTCCAGTAAGGCCACACCTCCTAATCCTTCCTAAACAGTCCACCAACTGGGAACCAAATCTTTAAATACATGAGCCTGTGGGTACCAATCTCATTCTGAGCATCACACCTCCCATCCAGGCCTTGAACCTTCCACGGAGTGTTCCTGCTCAGCCTGGTGAAGGCCTTTAAGAGGGTGTGAGTTAGGCCTCCTCCCTGCTGCTTGGTTTCCCTCTGGTATCGAGCAGCCACCTCCATCCTCCAAACCTTGGCCATCATCCAAAGACTCTGCAGCAGGAGAATTAAACTGCTAAGGAAGGAAGTCCCGGGGTCTGCACTGAAGGCCTGTGTTTGTTGGGGATTTGAGGATGAGGTGTGGGTTCTGGACAAATGGTCTGAGGTGAGCCTGGGAGGCTGCAAGCATAGGGTTTGATAGTCACCTCTTTTTTTTTTTAATTAATTAATTTTTGATTTTTCAAGACAAGGTTTCTCTGTAGCTTTGGAGCCTGTCCTGGAACTACCTCTTGTAGACCAGGCTGACCTCAAACTCACAGAGATCCACCTGCCTCTGACTCCCGAGTCCTGGGATTAAAGGTGTGCACCACCACTGCCTGGCAATATTCACCTCTGGGAACCCCCAAGACCTGTCTGCTGACACCTTGCCCTCCAGCTCCCAGCATGCCTCTGTGCTATGGCTCCAGCATGCTCCTGGCCCTTCTCTCTCTCTCATTTACTTGATTTCTGTTTATGGTTAAGAGGCTGTTTAACAGCATCCTCCTGATAGCATGACAGGGAGTTTCGAGAGGGAAGTGAGGGGCTGGAGAGATGGCTCAGCAGCTGAGAGAGTGTGTACTGTGCCTGCAGAGGGAAGTTCGGCTCCCAGTATGCACACTGGACTGCACACAGGAATCTAGATCTCTAGCTCCAGAGAGTCAGACATCCTCTTTAGGACTCTAGAGGCTCCTGTACCTGTGCCTTCTCCCCTGCCCCCAATACATACAAATTTAAAAAAAAAAAAAAAAGTAAAACCTTTTAAAGGGAAGTGAGACTATTCACTAGTTTGACAGCAATTTTCCTCACTAGCATGTCTGAGGGCCAGTGACAGTAGTGGCCCACGTGACTCCTGTATGCCCTGTGCTAAACTTTTGTTGTGATCTCTGTCCCAGGGAGGGCTTTTCTTGTCCTGTTTGGGAAGGAACAGGCTGACTGGTTATCCCAGTTGCTCAGGATCACTCTGTGTGCAGGTGAAATCACTCTGAGAACAGCTGAGTACTTCCAGTCCTGGTCAGCCGCCCACTCCCACATCACCTACAGTGAGATGGTCACATCCCGGCTTACAACAGCCTTGTGGGCTGTGGCCCAGTGCCTGGCCCTATCTTCTCTGTCTGTGAGTGGGGCCGGGACTGTTTTCCTCACCTCTGACGTAGTCTAGCTACCTCGGGTGGCCAGACTCTCGGGTGCATTTCTGCACAATTTCCTCTAGCTCCATGGGGATCCAGTGGTCCTCCCTTGCCTGTGGCGACTGAGGCCCATGGCACGCCAGTGTCCTTTCCTCCAAGTAATCCCTGGAGCAGTGTTGCCTACTATGAGAGCCTGGGGCCTTTGGCTTCCCAGTCTCACCAACTTACCCAAGCCATGGCAGCAGGTGTCACAGGGTAGGAGTGGGCAAATCCTTGCTCTGTGTGTGTGTGTGTGTGTGTGTGTGTGTGTGGTGTGTGTGTGTGTGTGTGTGTATGAATGTGCTTGTGTGTACATATTCTTGTTTAAGGTTGTGTGTGTTCAGAGGACAACCTCAGATGTTGGTCTGCACCTTCTACCTTGTTAGAAGCAAGGGCTGTCTTGTTTGCCACTGTATGTATACTGCAGGCTGGCTGGTTTATGAGCTTCTGGAGGATCCTCCTGTCTCTGTCTCTCTCTCCTCACCATAGAGTGCTGAAATTACAGACACACGCCGCAGTTTACATGGATTCCAGGGATATGAACTCAGGTTGTCAGGCATGGCTGACAAGCACTTTTACCCACTGAGCCATCTCCCCAGCCCAGGTAGCCTGATTTCTAAGGAGAATATGGTAAAGTGTGTAGCATGGTTCAGGATACATGGTCCTTATCGAGAGCCAACGTTCTGCTCCAACGGCCCTGTCCTCCAGCCCTAGCCGCTCCAGTGTGTCCTGTCGGCAGTTTCCCTGGATCTGCCGTCCTGGGTGGGTCCCCAAGGATGTCTTTCCACACATCTTGCTCTCATCCAAGGCTGCGTTACTCTGCTCCTCCTCCCCCGGTAGCTGCTCACCTGCCCTCTCCCATAGACATCTGGTCACTCACTGCCCTTGGCATTCACTTGACAGATGCCATCTGTAAGGCCTGCTCTGGCGCAGGCTGTCTTAGGGGTTTGGGGTCCCACTGCCACTCCCAGTTTCTGGTGCACCTGAACACTGAGTACCCCGAGTGTTCTCCACTGAAGTGTTACCAGCATCTGATAGAACCCACAACTCTGTAGTGATGCTCAACAGCTGGAGATTTCCAAACAATCATTCCAAAACAAGTGAAGGGAACCCCGTGCTGCCCTGCAGCTCACGTGCATCGCTGTCATCTTGCTCAGGTGTGTGAGATTCATTCCAACTACTGCTCCTTTTTGTGGTTTTTAGACAAGGTCTCACCATGTAGCCCAAGATGGCCAAATCCTATCCCACTCTCCACAGATGCAATAGCACTGTTCTGTTTATGTCATGAAGTGTCTGTGGGGAGAGGACTTTGTCTTTCTCAGGTGCACATGTCCACCCTTCCTTGCTGGAGAAGAAGGTATGAATGTAAACTCAGGCAGCCTCTAGCCTCTAGGTCCTGCCCACATGTCTGAGGAATTGGAGCCCCACAGCCCATGTGCACGGTAGTGAAGAGGGGACTCCTGTGGCTTCAGTTTGTTTTCTGTGATGCCTGCTGAGTTCTCACTTGTGCCTGGTATGCAACACTGTCTGACTTCATCGTGAAGTGTTTATGTCTTTCAGCCATTAAAGCAAAACAACAACAATAAAAACCCAGGAATCTGTTTTGGTTTCTCTTTCTTCCATTTTTGTTCTGGTGTTTATGTGTGTGTGTGTGTGTGTGTGTGTGTGTGTGTGTGTGCTTATGCGTGTGTGTGTGTTTACAAGGAGACCAGAGGTCAACCCAAGTGTTTGTCCTCAGGAGCCGGCCACCTTATTTTTGAAGGATTTCTCAGCAGCCTGTAACTTTCCGGTTTAGACTAGGACTGACTAGGGCTGCTGACCAGCAGGCTCCGAGAAGCTGCCCGTCACTGTCTCCCTGGCACCGTGTGCATGACTGTACTCAGGTTTCAACTTTTTTAGATAGGCCCTCACTCTATAGCCCTGGCTCAGCTGGAATTGCTGTATAGATTAGGGTAGCCTCAAATTCACAGAGCTCTGTCTGCTTCTGCCTCTTGATACTGGGACTAAAGGCGTGTGCTGCCACACCAGGACACCCAGCTTTTTAAAAGTGTGGGTTCTTGAGATTGAACTCAGGTCTTCATGCTTACAGCACAACCACTTTACTGAACTAGCTCATCTCCACAGCCTTATTTTTAATATTTCAGATGAGGTTTCATACAACTCAGGCTGGCCTCAAGCCTTCTGTGTAGCCTAGGATGTTCTGGAACTCCCGACCATGCTCTTGAGGGCTGGGATTACATGTGTGTGCCACTGTGCTTGGTTTGTACATTACTGGGATCAATCCCAGGGTTACATGCATGCTTTGGAGGTTGTAAACAGATGACCAACTGAGCTGTATGCTTAGCTCTATTTGTTTGTGAGACAGTGTAACAGGAGCTAACAGGAGCTACACTAAGTAGCTCAGGTTAACCTCAAACTCTTGTGTATGGTGGAGGGACGGTGTGTGCGTCACATCTGGCTTCCTCTGTTTTTGGTCCTTGGAGTTTGTTATGTTATTTGACATTTCAGCCCTCCATCAACTGTGTATGAGTGTTTTTGTGCCTATGTGGCATGCTTATTCCAGTCTTCATGGTGTCATTTTAGGGGCAGGCCCTTCTAATCCAGATGGAATCCAGTTCAACAGTGGGACTACTGCCTGCTCTGTGTAGACGGTCACTTGTCCACAAGAATGTTTTCACTCCTTAGCCATGTGGCTCTCCCTGCCTTGCTGTGTGGCTGGACCTTGTCCTGCTTACCACCTGCCTAGAGGCCTTATGGAATGTTCTGTTGTACCACCACTACCCCTCATCCTCACCACCTCTCCCCACCCTGTTCCGCTGGCTTGGCCTTCATTCCCTGGGGGCCTTGTCCTGCTATCAGAATGGCTGCTCCTTCCCTCCCTGTTCTCACCCCTGTTTTGAAACTCATAGACCTGTCGAGGGTCCTTGTTCCATCCTTGCAAGATGGCCTCCTTGGTCTCCTAGACCCGGGGCCTTCTATTTTAGTGTCCTCTCTCCTCTTGTCCTTGTTCCCAGGGACTACAGTGGCTATCTTTGTACACTGCCCATCTTTCCTGCTTTGCACTGTGCCCACTTAGATCCCTTAGGCATCAGTCAGTCTGAAGGACAGGGTAGTTTCTGTGCTTGGCAGATGCAGTACCAGGGGCTCATGGAGTGTAGGTGTGGGCTTTGTCCTGTGCATCCAGACACTCAGATGACCCGTGTCTTGTGGATCCTCTAGGGAACCCAAGCAGTCCCCATAGTCTGTGTGCTAACTAGCTGAGTTAACCCTCAGTCCTCAGCCCTTGTCCTTATCTGGGACAGCATGCTTTGTGGGGTCTGAGTGCAACCTCTTGCCTCCTTTTCTGCCTCCCCGAATCCAGCATGGCCCTTGGCTGGCCCTGTTTCTGCTCCACTATGTGAAGGTGACTGGACATATTGCCTGAAGCTTGGACCTGGGGACAGTGGCTGGGCCTCGCATATCTACAGCCCCACTGGGCATTCCTGCCTGTGCCTGACGCCATACCTCTGTGTTTTCCTGTCCGTGTTGGCTTAGTGGGGTCAAGGAAGGCTGGGAGTTGCCATCCTGTAGGTGTGAAGGGAATGTCAGCAGAGGCCAGGGGAGAGGTGACAAGGTGGATGTTCCTCCAGGTTGCAGAGGTCACACCTGTCCAGGCTTGCCTGGTGACATGGTCCCATGGCGACTACGTTCCAAGGGGTCCTAATTTCATTTCTGTTGCTGTGATCAAGTATCTGGACAAAAAGGCAGTTTAGGGAAGAAAGGATTCATGCTTCGTGTTATAGCTAGTCACTTCAGGGAAGCTGTAGCTGTAGGAGCTTCAGGCAGCTGGCCACAGTCAAGAGCAGAGAAAATGAATGTGCATATGGTCACATGCTTATGCTCAGCTTGATTTCTCTACTCTTACAGAGTTCAGGACCCTCTGCCTAGGAAATAGTGCTCTCCGCAGTGTACTGGGTCTTTCTCACACCAATTAACAATCAAGACAATGCCCACAGACAAACCCACAGGATAACCAGACCTAGACAACTCCTAAGACTTTCTTCTTATGTGATCGATTGATTCTAGCTTCTGTCCGGTTGACAGTTAAAACTAACCATCACACAGACCTTATCAATGGGTGCAGACCTTCCCAGTGCATGGGGGGAGGACAGCCAGGCAGGCCCTAATCGCTAAGGATCAGGAGTGTGGGGGGAGAGACTCACAGCATTGTGGGAAGAGGGACCTAAGAAAGTTGTTGAACAAAGGTGTGGTGCTGCCTGGGAGAGGCTTGGTGGAACCTGGACCCTCAGGCAGCTTCCCTTGAGCGGCCTCTGAGCACTTTGAGCTGTGATCTCTGTAAGGGCCTCCTGCCTCAGTTTCCAGTTCCTACAGTGAAAACGAGCCTAGGAAGTAGATAAGTGAAGTGTGGTAGGGGCAGCTCTGTGTGGTGGTCAGGGGTGCTGTGGGTGGGATGTCCCCGGGCTACACCCGCCGGAGCCTCTTTCTCCCAGCCTGGGTGGACAGCAGGTGTCTCCTTTGCTGATACACTGAAGGTCAGTGGTCATCCCCTAGCTTCTGGGATGCTTTCCCTCAGCCTGGGGAAGCACCAACCATCACCTTCATTGTGCACTCCTGAGTGAGGCCGGGTTTCTGCAGGACCACACAGCACGGAGGGAGTCTTCTACCACTAAAGACTTAGCCCCCTGACTTTCAAGGCAGGCTTCTCTTTCCCCTCCCACCTCTACCCTTATCTCATACTGCGTAGGCAAACTTCTCCCACCACCTCCATTCAGGTCTCTGCACCTCTCCTACAACCTCCATCTCTACCTCGGCTGTATAAAGGACAGGGCTTGAAGCCAAAGGTAAAACTGTCTACTAGAGACCCAGGTGACTGAGACACCTTGACCTTGGGGCTGTGGGAGGAACTATAGTCAGTGCTCCCCGGAGCTTCTGGACCAGCAGGCTGAGTTACATTCCAGAGATGACAGGCCATTCCAGGGAGGCCAGCAAGGAGGTGCAGGTGCGCTGGGCCCCAAGTGAGGTCGGGAGTGCTGAGACACAGTGGCCCTTTCCCCTCACTGGAGGAAGACTGGCCCTGCTAAGTGAGCTCACCAGCTTGTAGTTTTGCCTTTGGGAAGGGGATAGACCTAGGTGGGAATTGCGGGGGGGGGGGGGGGGAGGTGTCTCAGGAAATGGTGACGAGGCAGGTGTCTCCAACCATCTTATGGGACAGAAGTCAGAGCCTTCATCCTTTACCAGACTCAGGCTCAGGTACCATCTGAGATGTGCTAGATCTTACAGCCCACCTGCCTGTGGTCAGGGCCTGGTGATGTGATTGTAAAAGCAAAGACTACCCATTCCCCTACGGTCCCCAAATCTTTGGTTATTTGTGACCCAAGAGTCACGTCCTCACTGAACTGTGTTCTGAGTTACATTAGCTCCAGCTGGGGGCTAGCCACAAGAGCCCCGGGGCTCTGCAGAACCCTGGGTGGCAGGGATAGTGCTGTATAATCTCTCTCCTGCAAGGTAGGTGGCAGGCTGAGGACAGCTCCCAGGCTTGGCTTCCTGTTGAATCTCTCCCTTTGTCCTCAGACAGTCTGATTCTTGGCTGTGCTGCTAGGTGCCTTTAGCCAATTTACACAGCTTCTCTGAATTTTGAATCCTTCATCTTCTAAAAAAATTAGCATAATCTTTATAATTTTTAAATTCATATACAGGGCTAGAATGGCTGGTCATCTGAGCATAGCAACTCACATCTATAATTTCAACACTCAGGAGGATGAGGCAGATTGCTGATAGTTTAAAGCCAGCCTGGACTATCTAATTCCAGGTTAGCCTGGGCTACAGTATGAGACCCTGTCTCAAAAAACGACAAAAGATATTGTGAGTTTGAGTGCGGTGGTGCATGCCTTTAATCCCAGCATTCAGGAGGCAAAGGCAGGTGGATGGCTCTCTGTGAGTTCCAGGCCAATCTAGTCTACCTAGCAAGTTCCAGCCTAGTCAGAACAATATAGTGAGACCCTAGCTCCAAACCAACGACAAACAAAAACAGTGCTGCATTGCCTGTCATATGGGATGCCCCTTCCAGAACCCGTGGCGCCGAGTGCCTGGCCAGCAGCACCTGGAGCAGGGCCCTAGCACTGTAACTATTCTGGTGGAGCCTCCCTCCTGCAGCCAGTCTTTGTAAATCACCAGATGTGAGATTATCAGCTGCCCTGCTTGACCCCATACCTCTCTGGGACAGCCCTGCAGCTTACACGTGTGAAGAGGCAGGGCTGGTGCACAGGCCAGGTTGCATATGCTGTAGTTAGCTGTGCTTCTTGAGCTTATACCATTGCCTGCTGGCAGTGTGTACCTTGGGGGCATTCTGATGGCTGGCCAGGTGAGGAGGTCATCTGGGTGTCTACACTTGGAGACAGGGGTATTGGACGTCTGCTGCTGGTGCCTTCATAGGCAAGTTAAACAGCTCCTCTATACTTCGAATCCTCCATCTTTAAAGATGGGCTTGAGCCAGTGAGATTCCTCAGAAGCTAAGGGAACTTGCTACCGAGTCTGATGACTTCCTTGATGCCAGCCCACAGCTCAGGGACTGAGCTAGAACTCAGGAGCAAGGCCATGGTGCCCTACATGGCTTCATCCACTGTGAGGTCCTCTGGCCGAATGTCTGGGCAGGTCTTGTTCTAGACTCCATCTGTGGTGTCCTTAGATTGTCATAGTAGCTGCTGTCCTCAGCCCTGCTGTGCAGGTCATGGCCCTGGGAGGCCGAGCAAGGTCTTCTGTCCATAGGTGTGGCCACAGGGAGTGGGGTATAGCTGGCATCGGCTGCAGAGGCGCTGAGATACACAATGTGAGCTGAGCGCTGGGTGTCTCATGGTTGTCTGCACCATAAGCTCCCTCTGGGCTTAGCAGGTTCTATCTACACTAGACTGTGAGGACCAAACCGTGCATCTTTGAAAGGGAAAGTGACCGTAGATATTCAGCCATCAGGGTTAGTGGGAGTGTTACTTCCTGCCCAGCAGGAAGGAGGCCAGAGGTGTCAGACTGCCGTTGCTGAGGCCTGGCTGTGAGGTGAAAGCCCCTTCCTTGACCCTAGCCCTGGTGTTGAAACAGGTCTTAGAAGCCACAGTAGTCTGCTGTTGGGAATGGCGAGTGGGACCCAGAACCCCCAGTGATCTGTCCGTGACTCTCCACCCACATTAGCCTCAGTGGGAGCAGCACCTGGTAAGCACTTTAGCCAAGGAATAGAGAAACCTGAGGCCTGCCCTGGCCCCTCCCACCCTGCAGGCTTCTTGCCGTGGGTAGCCCTTTAGGAAGCTCACCTGTTTCTCCTGCGTTAGCACCGTAGCCTGGTCTGGGGTAGGGCAGGTTTTGTTGTCCTCAGATCTCTTCCTTCCTGTGAAGGGCCCGAGCTTAGCCTAGACCCTTCATAGTGACCCTTAGAGGCCCACAGGAAGCCAAGAAAGGCTCTTTGTGGTCAAAGGCCCTCGGAGTCAGGAGTCAGGCTCAAAATTCTATGGCTTGAGGCTTCCAAGGCTGCTCAGAGACTTGGTGGCACTCCGTGCATGCCCAGTAAACAGTTGCCAGGGGGTGAAGAAGGAAGTGTGGCGTGGCTGCAGAAGCAGCAGCAAGCTGTCAGCACCCCACAGTTTGTACAGTGCTTCTCGTCTGGTAATCTTTGAAGCTGATAAGATTGTTGACCCACTTTACCGATGAGGAAACCGAGGCCCAGAGGTCATTCAGAAGCTGGACCAGGACTCTGGACAGGGCTGTTCTGACCATGAGACTGGCTGCCATGCACACACAGCCCAGATCCTGGGAATACACCTGTCCTGAGCAGCATCTCCAGGTGACAGCTGTCCCTATCCTTAGACTCACCGAGGCCATAGAGGACATAGGCTAGCCCAAGCTTGGGTGGAGGATGAAAATCAGCCTGCATCTCACTGGTAGGAAGGTCCATTGATCCAGCTTCTCCGTGGGAGGGGAGAACGTGGCTAAGATGGGATTTCCACCTTCCAGGGTGGGGCTGGCAGGGGGGTGGCCACTCTGGCCACTGGGCAGAGGGGCCTCACCCTATGGGGCTGACCTTGAGGCCCCCGGAGACCCCCAGGGGATGTCTGCTGCTGGCTTCACCAGCAGGAATTAGATTAGTTTTCCATAAAAACAGGATGCGGTGGTAGGAGGGCTGGCCCGCCCGTCATTTTTCTCACTCCTCTTTTTCCAGGAACTGAACATATAGCCCTTGGCCGGCACTGTCCCTGTCCCCACCCTGCCTGCCCATGCAGGGAGCAGCCTGCACTCTGCTCTTAAGTGGCTTCTTAATCGGCTTCTCTTGCTGGCTGGGGGAGCTCACTGCTTCTCCTGGAGCCAGTAAGCCTCTGTGGGGATATTCTGGCAGTGTTCGAGGGCCAGGCGTAGTGTAGCGTGGGAGGAAGGGTTTGGGTCCCTGAATGACCGACCTCATCCCTCTGATTCTTTAGCCCCCTCCCCAGGATACATCACTGGGCACAGAATTAGGGTTCATGGGCCCCTCTATGAGCCTCTGCCCCAGATGTCACAGGCTTGAAGGAGCAATATCTACTGTAAGCAACTGTGGGATTTCTGAGGCAAAGTCTCCAGGCCATGGCCTGAACCCAGAGAAAGTAATGTGTACGTGTTGCTGCCCATGTTAGGGGAATCCAGCCATTTTTTGGGGGGCATGGAGTATGTTAGATTCTGTTCAGTGGGTGATAGACAGGTCCCACAGAAGAAGTTGGTAGAAGCTGAGTTCCAGTCTTCCTCACTTGACTCTGACTTCTGTAGGGTTGGGGCGAAGTCCCTGAAGTTGAAGTTGGCACAGTGGTACATTTCTAGGTGGCTCTGTCCTTCCTGGAATGGCTCATCCCCCATGGGTGGGGACAGCAGATGTGCCCCCATCCTAGCTGTCCCAGGTTTGTGATGCTTCTTGGCTGACAGTTGGTAATGCTGCCCGGAGGCTCTGAGATTTGAGGGGAGAGGTGGAGCTTCCCAAGGCGTAGAATGGCAACCACTCAGCACCCCAGCATCCTCAAGAAGATAGGGATCAGAGCCATGGTGGACTGGGCTGCTCACCATTCCCCTCCCCGCAGGTCTGGGGCTCCTGTGGCTTCTGTATCCTGCCTGGTCTTGGAATGGCTGCTGAGGGTTGGGCAACACAATTCTCCTGCCAGGCTCTGCTAGGTCCCTCCTCAGGCCTGGAATCCAGCTGTTTTCATCTATTCCAGTCCCAAACATCCTGCAGCCACAGTTCTGGAATGCCCTTGGAGGAGACCCTGGGTAAAATCTCAGTGCAGAAGCAGTTCTTGGAAGGGCTCTAGGGAGGCAAGAGGACTATGGGAGGCAGGCAGACAACACCACCTTCAGTTGGTTCTGATAGGGAACACGTAACAGCAGGGAGTGCACCCCCCTTTCCTTCTTCACTTTAAAGCCTTAAAAATTAAGACCAAAAAGTGTTCTGAGAGTTGGCCAGGGGTCTCATGAAAGGGGGAAACTGAGGCTTGCTGGGCCCAGGTTTCCAGCAGGCCCTCAACGGTCAACTTCTCACTGCTGGGGTGGGGCCAGGTATGGGCACCAGTCTGGTTGTTAGAGCTGATATAGTTGATTTTTCCCTTGGTCACTTTACAAGATTATCCACCTTCCAGAGTACGTGTGGGGCCCAGTACTTTGTCACCTTGCTTGTGGTCACAGCTCTTGAGAGCAGCACTTGGGGCCAGGCCTCTTGCTGGCTGGTCATACTTGGGCCCATCTCATGCTGCACCCTCTTGATGCCATTTTGGAGTGCTCGGGCTAGGGAGGAGTCACCTGTTGCAATCTTAGAAAGGTATGTTCCAGCTGCCTGTATCCGTCTTTATCACCTATCTGCTTATAGTCTGTCTGTCATCTGTCCACCCACCCACCCATCGATCCATCCATCCATCCATCCATCTGTTCTCCTGTCATTTACCCATCCATCATCTCTGTATCTACTACCTACCGTCTCTGATTATGTTGTCTGTCCATCTGCCCAATGCTGCCATTTACCAAGGTGTGGCTGGGAGATGAGGGGACCAGATGCCACTTTCCTGCTGAAAACACAGAAGGGATGTAGGGTGTCTGATTTGGGGATTTCCCTCACCAGGGACTTACTGGGCCAGTGACTATTTCCTGCTGTGCTTGCAGCAAGAGGTGGTCAGGTGACATTCCTCCAAGGTGCCGGAGAGGCCCTGTAGTGCTGGATGGCCTATGACCAGGCTCTGGACAGCTTACATAAGGAAGACTGAATGGGCCACGAGGCACGATGGTGAATCACAGGGCTGATTCAGTGGTCTGAGTCAGTGCACAACCTGGAGTCTCAGCCAGAGCTGCATGGCAATGTGAGGGGGCTGGAGCTGCTTAGGCCAGGTACCCACAGCTAGAAGGCAACCATGGCCCTAATGAGCAGTGGCCAGAGGGCGTCCAGGTACCAGACCTCCTGTGGAGCCCACACCTTTCTGGGACAAACTACGGGTTATTGCTCGTGGAGTTAATCAGAGCTGGCCATAGTCTCTGTGTCCTGCCGGCAGCTGTGGTTCTGGGTGGCTTGCTGGTGATACTGCATTTATATAGGTTGTAGCAGGCAGAGCTAGTTAGAAGTATGGCTCCTCAAGGGAGCTCAGGGAGAGCACCTAGGACTGGTGGTTTGAATGAGAATGTCTTTATAGGCTCATGTGTTTGAATACTTGGTCCCTAGTTGGTGGAACTGTTTGGGAAAGATTCGGAGATGTGGCCTTGTTGGAGATGTGTCCTTGGAGGTAGGCGCTGAGGTTTCAAAAGGCTGCTATTCCTCTCTGCCTCATGCTTTTAGATAAGATGGAAGCTCTCAGCTGCGGCTTCAGTGCTATCCCTGCATACCCACCTGGGTGGTCGTGGACTCTGACAGTGAGCCCCAGTAAACTTTCTTCTATAAGTTGCCTTGGTCATGGTGTCTCCTCACAGCAGTGAAAAGCAACTGAGACACTTAAGGCTCCGCCTTTTCATGGGTTCTCACGTGAGACAGGGCTGGAAACCTCACCCTGAGGGCTCGTGCTCTGTAGGAAAACAGATAGTGGGATGCATGGCCATGTGCCCAGCGAGGGATCCCGTTCTGTGGTTGATGTGGCTCGCTGCAAGCCCTGCCCCATCATCTTTGCACTTGAAGCCTTGTCTACTGAAGTCCCACAGTCCAGGCTCATCCTCTTACCATGCCTAGCTTTAGTGCCCCACCCCCCAGGAATCCATCTGGTGGTGCTCCCTATGTGTGCTGGTTTATTGTCCACCATGGCCTTGGGAAAACATGGGTTCTTAAGGATGGGTCTTGCCCCTCTCTCCCCCCAGGGTTTCTCTGTGTAGCCCTGGATGTCTTGGAACTCACTGTGTAGACGAGGCTGGCCTCCAACTCAGATCTGCCTGCCTCTGCCTCCCAGTCACTGGGTTAAAGGCATGCGCCCCCATGCCTGACTCTCCTTGTTCCTTATTACATCTGCTCTGTAGCCACATGACCCACTGGGAACTCCTGTGTTGTTGAGCCTCATTATCTGCAAATTCTGCACCCGTGGACCTTGAGTCTCATTCCTCCGCTCTGAGGTTATGGTAATTGGTAATTGCCTCTCTACTAAACTGTACAGATTGTTTTTCTTGTCATTATTCCCTGAAAAGCTAAGCCTAATGCGCTGCATTTATGTCATGTTAGGTGTCATAAGTCATCTAGAGGTGACTTAGAGTACTGGGGAAAGGAGGATGGCCATAGGTTCTGTGCAATCCATTTTATTGAAGGGCATGAGCATTGTGCCCTGTGCCTTCAAGGGTCCCAGAACAAGTCTGCCCTGTGTATTGAGGGCACCCATATCATTTCTGTTTGTTTTCGGACAGGCTTTCAACTTTGTATCCCAAGCTTACTTGATACTTTCCATGTAGACTAAGCTAGCTTTAAACTCACAATAATCCTCCTGCCTCAACTTCCCCAGCGTTGAGGGAAGATCTGGATCCCGTACTGACTCAGAAGGCCAGGGGGCTGATGCTGCAGAGTCCCAAGTGTTGTCTGGGTTTCCTAAGCCTCTCGGTACCCTGCTTAGAGAGCTGGTGGTGAGGAATCTTGCCTCTGGCAGCTTAGGATTCTGGGGGCAGTGCCTCCAGATCAGGAACTGTGCTGTTTACCCAGAGCTCAGGGCCAACCCTCCATGCTAATCAGTGTGGTTCAAGAGGCTTCTGGAATGTGCTGTCCACTCTATGGGGAAATTGCCTGTGGTGACCGTTCCCCGCCCAGCCAGTGAATGGAGGTGCTCAGGAATCCCCCATAAAGGTCTTATTAGAGCACCCCCTCCCTGAGAGAGGAAGTGGGGCCACAACTGCCTTTTCCAGGTTCATCGAGACACAGGGGCTCACCCACTGGTTTGGAGCCTGCTCTGCTCACCAAGGAGCACCTTACATACTCAGGCAAGCAGGCACCAAAGCCCCTTTGATGCCTGGGGCCCAACTGATGCCATCACTGGGCATCCAAGAGCTACTGTTTGCTCAGTGTGCTGGCTTCACCCTGTTGCTGCAACTTAACCTGTGGGCACTGGGCAGGTTTGAATCATAGCCTGGAACTCTGGGTGTCGTCAGGCCCCACACCCAAACTCAGGTCCTGAGGCAGTGTCTGTGGCCAGCCTGCTTCAGTTTGCCTCTTCCGTGGCACCCACTCTGACGCTCTCAGGTGTCCCTAGTTGGAGAATTATTGAATTGACCACTGACCATACTAACCTGGGGTCATATGAATGCCCAGATGGGGTGTGTATAGCGGGGTCCCAGGGTCTGTGTGTTCTGAGGAAAGAGCCCAAGGCACATGTGTGCATGTTGCCAGCAGATCAAGGAACCGATAATGCCCTGGCCTGGTTCTTTTGTTTTGTTTATTTGTTTCTATTTTGTTTCTGCAGACAATCTTAGTCTGGATTCAGTGTCGGAAGAACAACTGAAGCTGTGAAGGGGCCATGCCCACTGTGCCTCAGTTTCCCCCATCTGACAGACAGTGCATTGTGTAGGGAAGGGGAGGCTCTACCTGGAAAAGCCTTCTGTAGACTGCTGGGTCCTTGCTTGTCTGCCCTGTATAAATCACACGATGCCTTTGCAGGTCAATCCTGTACCCTTCACGTCTCAGCTGTGAGGCCCAGACACACTTTTCCTTCAAGATAACTGGAACTCTTGTCCCTGGGAGTCTTGAATAGTCAGGATCTGGAAAGGGGTGACTGGTGGTCAGGTGAGGGCATTGGACAGGGCTGACCCCCGTGGAGGCTCTGTGAGTGGCTCACTTTGCTCGCTTTAGGCTCTGGAGAGCTCTAGGTCTGAGGCTAAATTTGTCAGTGGCACCCTGGACAAGGCTAGCAGTGGCCCCTTCCTAGCTGGGCTTCCTGCTGAGAACAAAGGCCCCTGGCCTTGGAGGAAGGTGTCACTTTCAGCATAGACAGTTCTGTAGGCCTAGTTCCCTCCCAAATGGGATAGGGACTATTCTGGACCCATGTACTTCTAGGGCCCTGCCCATGCTGCACCCTGTCTGTTTACCTGTGGCAGCCAGTAAATGCAGAGATGGCTGCAGATATGCCCGGCTTCCTCCATCCTGGAAGGGAAGGACTCATAGGTGGGTGGTGAGGACTGGATGACTGGTACGGAATGTGGCCCATCTTGTGCCCTGGAGCTCTCTGAGGTGTCTCCCGTGGGTAGGTCATTGGGGTGGCTCTAGTCCCAAAGCTCCAAGGGACTAGCTTGGAGTACAGACTGTGCCTCTGTATGATGGGCCGTGTGAGTTGTTTGCCGAGAGTCTGTAGCCGGGTCCCTGGGCAGGGCGTGGCTTCTGCTGTAAGAAAGCCTGTCATGGTCCAGTGAGTCTCTTCTCCTCCTCTTCTGCATCTCTGGTCTCTGGCTGTCCTGAGCAGTTTGGGATGGGAGACAAACAGCCCTATGTCCACTTGTCTCTGCTGCCAGGTTGCCAGCAGTAGCTTGTGTCATCCTTGCCTTCTCTGCCTGATGAGAGCAGAGAAGGCAAACCTCTTCCTGGTTGACAGCTAGGGCTCAAATACCAAGCCATTTCCTACCGGTCTCCTAGGGAACCACCTCCTCCAGGAGCTCTGATCTGCTTGCCTATGAGTGGGTGCTGTGGTTACCCCAAGTTAGTGAGAAACCAAGAGACTAGTAACCAGTGCCTTGCGGGCCACATCCAGCTGCCTGGGAAGCGGCCATCCCTCCCACCTCCTCCATGTGTCCATACTCAGCTTGAGACTACTGCTCCTCTGTCACCGGCTTGGCCACCTTATCTGCACCCAGTCCCCTCTTGCCCTGCCACTTCCTCAAAGTATCACAAGGTCACTGTGGGCTGAGAGAAACAAAGAAATGTGGCTAGCCGTCCAGACTGGAGTATGTGACTATAGGTCCCCTGCTCCTCTTCGGGTAGGGGTCCCTTTGTTTATTGTACTGCTACCGCCAGGTCACCCTCAGCGTTGACCGCCTAACTGCGGTGTGGGGGAGAGCTGGGATAACTCGACCTGCCCCATGCAGGTCAGATGAGCCATGAAACCACATTTCCCAGACACCACACTAATTAAACCCCGACACTCTGGTAATTAAATGCTCCGAGGGCTCCCAGAGCCCCAAGCTGTTTGGCTGGGCTCCAAGTAGGTAACACCGTGTTCCCGTGCCTCTCTCCACCCTCGCTGGCCAGGCTGGGGCAGCTCCCATTTTGACCCCTCCGCTCACTCACCCAGGACTGGTCCACGTGCCCTCCTGATGCCGCTGTCCTGTGGTCTCAGCTTTCTCCCATGGGCATCAGTTTTCTCTCTAGCAAAATGAAAGTCTTGGTATGTTTAGCTCTCCGTAACCCCAGTGAGCTTTGAAACCATTCCCGGCACCATCAATGCTAATTTGTACCCTGAAGAGATGCCGGCTAGGCATTCTCAAACCCCTTGTCTTCCCTGTCTCCAGCCATGCCTGGTGCAGGTCAGGAATGGCACCAAGGGCGGGCCAGCCAGATCAAATATATCTGTGAACAGTTTGTATGTAGCCAGTTCTGCAATTATCAAGGGCCTGAGGTCTCTGCTGGTGTGGGTGGAGTGGGCTTTGGGTGCAGAAGGTAGAGCCTAGGTCCCCATGGCCGCCTTCTAATGGGGAGCTCACACAACTGCCAGGCTCAGTGTCGACCAGTGAGGAGTGAGGACAACTTCAAAAGGCCAGAGGAAGTTGCAGAGTAGGCCTGCCCTCTTTCCTGCCAGCTCGGCTGGTCCTGATCTCAGGGGGTTTAGATATCTGGTCACATTGCACATACTAACCTAGATACGAGCCATAGTCCCAAGCCATAGGCACATATCTGGGCAGCAGGTTTCCTCATGTACCCTCAGCTGACTGAACTAACCCTCTTCTCCCAGGACGGGAGATTGACCAGAGCCCTCTGGGCCTGGTTTGCCTTAAGTTTTTGTTCTTTGCCTCCCTGGGAGTGGCAGGTGTGGCCAATGGGCTTGATTGACACCATAGTTTGAGTTGCTTCAGCAAACCTCCAGAATCCTCTGCCACATCCTCCCCCTTCCTCTTCCTCCTCTGTCTGGCCCCACCCACTGGCAGAAGCCTCACACAGAAGTGTTCATGGTTGCAGCCCAGGACAAATAAGGCAGACAGGCAACAGGGAATTCCAGTGGGTTGTGGGGAAGCAGCCAGGGTGTGGATCAGGACCCCCAGTCCTGTAGCGTTTTTGCTCAGCAGCTGTCATCTGGTCCTCCCTTGCAGATCTAGCTTCTCATGTAGTTTATTTGCTCATTTATGTATTTCGTGTACTGGGTGGTTGAGCCTGGAGCTTCACACATGCTAGGCAAGTACTGTACCACTGAGGCCCTGGGCCGCATCTCCAACTGGGTCTTGTATAACCCAAGCTGACCTTGAATTCCCTAGGTAGCTAAGGATGACCTCACCTGACCCTCTTGTCTTAACCTCCCAAGTGCTAAGATTATAGGCACACATACCTAGTCTCTAGCCCTTTTTTATTTTGAGGCAGGATCTTGCTGGGTTTCCCAGGCTAGACTGGAACTCGGGAACCTCCTACCTGAGTATCCTATGTAGCTGGGATCCCAGGCCTGAGCCACCAGGCCCAGCTAGGATGCTAGTCTGTTAGCCACTGTGTGCCCTGGGAGTAAGACAGCTTGTGGCCTTCCCTGCCCTACCCACTTCTGGGAAGGACAGACAGGGCCAGATGCCCAGGCCTGACCACACTTCGCAGACTGTTTTTCCAGTCAGTTCATGTGTGAACCATTCTAGTAATCCGTGGCAACATTCTTTTCGTGAGAAAAAGAGATGTGAAGTTCCAGCTTTTGAAAAAGTTATACTTATTTTTATTTTATCTTGTGTGTATGTGTGGTTGCGGTATGGGTGTGTCACAATGAGGTTGCGGAGGTCTGAGGACAGATTCTGGGAGTTTGTTCTCACTGTGTTCAACCTGAGGATAAAACTCAGGTCTACAGGCTTGACCTTTAACACACTGAACTGTTTTAAGGAGTCCCAAGGAAAAGTGTTAGTGAGAAGAGATCTTGGGGACTCTCTGAGCCTTCCTGTCTATTTACAAAGATCAGATCCATGGACAGGTTTTTTTTTTTTTTTTTTTTTTTTTTTTTTTTTGCTGAGATTTATTTATTTATTTTCAATTCAAATTTTTGTTTAAATGTATGGATTTATTGCCTGCATGTGTGCACGCACACATGCACCATAAACATTCCTGGTGCTGCAGAGACCAAAAGAGGGCATTAGATCTCTGAAACTGGAGTTACAGAAGGTTGTGAACCACCGTGTGGGTGCTGGGAACTGAACCTGGGTCCTCTGGAAAAGCAGCTAATGCTCTTAATTGCTGAGCCACTTTTGTAGCCCTCTAGTTTACTTTTAGTTTTTACATAAAGGATTTAATGGATGAACGTGGCTCACAATGTCTATATCTTTTGCTCAGAAGTGTGTGTCACCATGCCGGGCAGTCGTGGCGCATGCCTCCAGCCTGGTCTACAAGACAGGAACCAAAGCTACAGAGAAACCTTGTCTCGAAAAAACCAAAAAGAAAAAAAAAAGTGTATGTCACCTCGCAGGTGCTATATACAGCACAGTATGCCTGCAGGAGTCCCATAGGTGGGGACAATTGGGACTTGAAGAATGACTAAGCAATGTGAGATAGGTTGGGCTTATCTGTGGCTGTCAAACAGTCGTGAGGAATCCAGGTGCCCTGTGGCATCAGTTTTGCAGAAGGGGTCCCATTTGTGGGGTCCCCGGCACTGTATGCCCCATGGCCTGGGATGCTGGTAGACACTAAGAGTGGCTGGGCTTGTCACCTCTCGCAGGTCCACAGCTGTGTTCTCCAGGTTACCTACAGTGGTGGCAGTGAGCTGTTTGTTTTCAAAATGCTGTTCCCTGGCAGAGACTGGAGGAAAAACAGTTATGTGTGAGCTTCCGTAGGCCAGTGTGGTAGATACCAGTCTCAGCGAGCTGAGCGAGAGACAACAGGAAGACAGAGGAGAGGCCAGGGCACTGCACCAGCCAAGGTTGGGCTGCAGACAGCACACTGGCTCGTGGAAGAGTCACAGAAGGTCCACAAGGTTAGGTGGTCACACGAGGGCCTACAATAAGGACCTTGAATGCTGGGCAAGAAATCAGGCCTGCCCCTGTCGTGGAGCTATAGAGCACCGTCGTCCCTTGATTGACAGCAATAGGAGGAGAAGCAAGAGCAGCCTCTGCCTGGGGATGCAGCCTGATTGTGGGCATGTGGCCAAGGGATGGAGGGGACATATTCCCACCTTGCTGGTTAGGGCAATGGAGACGGTTGGGCTAGCTGACCAGGCCTCCATGAGGCATCTTCTGGGGTGGCTGGAGTCTGTGGCACTCACATGGACTGGCTCTAGACTTTCCTGTCTCCCACACCATCTGCTGGAGTAGGACTAAGTGGACCAAAGTCAGTTACTGTCCCATGCAACACCCAAAGGCCTGCTGTTCCTATTGTCTCAGGCTTCCAGCCCCAGGGGTTGGGCACAGTACCAGGTTTAGAGCCCGTCCCTTTTTGACACCAGCCCTTTGGCACTTTTTACAGAGAGGGAAGAGGAAGGGCAGGGTTCCACCTAGGTGCTCCACTTCTGCTCTCCACACCTCTTCTAGAATCTCTTACTATCACCCTGTTCTGACGCCCGCCTCCCAGCTGTGCCCAGCATGCACTATATCCGAGCCTCCCCCAGTGTGCAGGTTACAAATCAGAGCCCTCTAAAGTGGCCATTCTCAGAATTCATTTAGTCACAGTTCCGCTCACCCCAAGGACGCATCGTGGACTCCTGCGCTGCTGTGGTCCCTCACCTCACATGGGCTTTCCTCCTGTCCCAGGACAGTCCTTGGCCTCTGAGGGTACCGATTGAAAATTCTGGTCTTTCCTTTGTTCTGAGAGATCTTTTGCCTGTCTCAATTCTTCCTTCTTACAAGTATACACAAACCACACGAGGAACAGGGACTCACCCCCGGGCACTTACCACAGCCGCTGGTGATTAGGCTCTTTGTGTACACTGTGTGGGTAGGTGCCCAGTGCTTGGGGGCAGCTGCTCAGCTGCGGTGGTGGTCAGTACTGGCCACTGATGTGTCCAGGACCCTTGTCAGATGGACTTTGAGGCATGGAGATTACTCTCTCTGATCCCTGTCTCTGATCCTTGAAAACCACAGCTTTCGGGGATACTTGTGGGACTGATACCCATCCCAGGACTGTACTAGACTCTTGGCTGAGCGTGGCATTGTACAGACCTTTGTGCAATGCCACGGGAGGGGGCAGATGCTGTCCCTCCGAGAAGTAGTATTCTGAGTGCATAGGCCACTTGAGGGCCTCAAACACACCTTGTAGAGCCTCTCCCAGTCTGGCAGCTATGGCTGTCTAGACAGCATGCTCATCTATGGGACCTGGGCTTTCTCAGAATTGCCTCTACTCCACCCCTGAATGAGGATGTTGCATAGCTAGGCTACTGCCCTTAGGGACTCCAGACCCTGTAGGGCTGGCTGACTCCAGGCCCTGATCTGATCTGCCTTACAGTTCCTTGCCAATCTAGATACCACTTCCTCCAGGGCAGAGACTGTGGCTGCCCCAGTGTCTCAGGCAGGCCCTGCCTTGCCTTGCCCTGCCCTGGAAATGGGTTGCAGTCCTTTGGGTTAGCCTAGTCCCTCTACCAGCGCCCCTGCCCAGCTCCCCTTTTCCACCAAGTCCTTTCTTTTGACCTGAAGGTGCTTGCCTCCCAGGTACCTTCTGCTTTGTTCTCAGAGGCAGCTAGCCTAGAGGCTGGGAGGGTAGACATCCATACCTCATTGCTCTCTTCTGCAGGTAGGCATGACAATAGCGGGGTGGGGAATTATGAGACACTCATGCCTGTGTCTGCTGGGCTGTAGTATTAGGGCTGAAGTGTGTCTTCCACGCCCAACCTTCCCTTGAGGAATCCATGCTGTTTGTCTCTGCCTGAGTCAGTCAGCTTCCTATGTCAGTGCAGACTAGGATACCTTGTGTGAGCCTTCATTATATTCTGCCCCTGCTGCTACAGCCCAGCACCCTCACGGACCCATTTGTCTTGACCACACTGACTGCTGCCTCTCCACACACCTTTTCTGCTGTCTGTCCAGCACTGGCTGTGGCAAGGGAAACTCCCAGAAGTTCAGCCTCATACTTTGCTTGTTGTTGTTTGTTTTGTTGTTTTTGTTTTTTCGAGACAGAGTTTCTGTTGAGTAACAGCCCTGGCTGTCCTGGAAGTAGTTCTTGTAGACCAGGCTGACCTCGAACTCACAGAGACCCACCTGCCTCCGCCTCCCGAGTGCTGGTTAAGATTAAAGGCACACACCAGCACCGCCCAGTCAACCTCATTCTTCAAGCTGCATTCCATTTCCAGAGCCATTAACAAATGAGTCTGGCATTTCCTTGGGGTCTCTGTGAGGCTTCACTGAGCAGAGGCATATGGGATGCTCACGCATGCTGGTTCGCTGTGCTGACCTGCTTGACTCACTCAGCACCTCAGAGGAGACTGAGAGCTGAGTGGGGAGCAGGTTGGCCCCATGAACTTGGGCCAGGCTTGGGGATGTGCTAGGAACCACATATTCCCAGGATCTTGAGTAGCTGAGGTCCCACTCAGAGCCCTATCTGCAGTCCAGTCTCGTTTTCCTGCATACAGTGGGAGGAGGGGTGAGAGGAGGGGTAGGGGTGGTAATTAGCCTTCTGTGCGGAACACTCTCGGAGTCTGTGTGTGGTCCTCTTACCTCCTAACCCTCCCTTCCTGACCCAGTTCCCACTAAGAGCAGAGGTCCGCTCTGCTCCAGGTCACTCAGAGGCCAGGGGACCATCCCGTGGATGTCAGTAACCCCAGCCATGGCTTGAGGACCCCAGAGTGAATGCTAGCAAGGGTCTTCAGCTTTGTGCTGTAGGGTGAGCATCTGTAAAGGGTTAAGCATGTGCTGGCCTGCAAGGGGCCCTTCCTGCCTGTCTGTCCTATTGTTGCTGGCTCAGGAAAAGCCTATTTCCTGTGAAATCACAGGCTTTACTCAGCAGCTCCACCAGAGCGGGCTGAGGCTCTGTCCTCTTTTAGGAATGCCTTTGTCCCCCATGACCCCTCCAGCAATGAAGCTGCAGCTAACCTTCAAGGGAAAAAGCAAGGCTGTCACCTCCAGGCTGCCTGTAACGATGCCTCCAGCACAGTTAAAGCCATGGTTTTGACAATCACATAAATGTGTTCAACCAATAACCTCGTCAGGACAGGGAAGCATCTGGGAGCCCTGGCACTGTCACAGCCTGCTTTGTTAGTGATCTTTCCTCCCCTCCCAGAAGCTAGGGTTGCATCCGAGTGCTCCACTCTGCCTTCCCTCCACACTGGCCCACTGGTCACTCACTCTTCTGGCTGGCTTCTTACCCCATACAGCTCTTGAGGCCTGATAATCTGGGAGGGGTGATGGCTGGAAAAAAAACTCACAAAGCCACTTCCCTTGCTCCATCCACAGCAGGCACCACAGCCAAAGGCCCAATCTTCCCTGCTCACATCTTTCAGAGATGGCTAGGTGTTACCTGTCTGCTCAGAGCAGCCTCCTCATAGGACTAGTGGTGGCTGATAGAATCAGGACCCAGGCCAGCCAGACCCAGGCACCTGAGTCTCACAGTCCACGGCAGGCTGGCTGCTCTGGGGGTGTGGGTGGCTACTATCCAAGATACCCTAGCACCCCAGACACTGGAAGACACTCACGTTTTGCCCTATACCTTTCTGAGCCTGTTTGCTTGTGTGTTGGGGTAGAAGGTGAGTCTCTAAATGTAGCCTTTATTCAGCTGTGCCATGTTGGGGCCAGCTCTGCGCTGAAGGGAAGGAAGGAAGGAAAAGAGAGGAGAAAGGGAAGAAAGAACTCAGGGCTTGTGCCTCTCCCATACTAATCTGTGTGGTTGAGGCAGGGAATATGGCCCTCAGGGTGGGGTGTGACCCGCGGCCTGGTGCCTCACTTCAAATTTCCTACCTTTGGCACGTAGAATTATTTAGGGTTCTCCTGGCCCCACCTAGGGTTGGGAGTAGTGGGGAGGTCAGGCCTCAAGCTCATTGGTTCATATCACATTTCCTTGTTGCCAGTAGGCCAGGCATGGACCTGTCTCTACTGCTCGCCATCATGGGTCTCCTGACTTCTGGAATCCTTCACGGATTTTGAACACCATTCATTTATTTATTCTGGAAAAACAAGTTCACAACGTTTGCTGTCTTAACCCATTTTTGAGTGTATAGTGCAGTGGTGTTATCCTCACGTGACGCTGTCGCTGCTGGCCATCGCATTCGATAGCCGTTAAACTCCAGCCCTCCCCCACTACCACCACCACTACACACAGGAGCCGCAGGGTCCAGATTTTAAGCTTGTTGAGCAGGCTGCAGGGCAGAGCAATTGTCGCTGCTCCAGCCTCCTGCAACACCTACCCTTCTGCCTCCAGGCGCCTTCCTGGTTCTCACTCCACACTGGCTGCCCTTTATGGGCTCTGCTTGTGGAAGCCAGAAGCCAAAGCCAGGCGTCTTCCTTATTCATGTTCCACCTTATTTTTGGAGTCCTTTAGTTGGCTAGACTGGACAGCAAGCTCCTGAGAGCCAGCTGTCGCTCTTTCCCACAACCTCCCCAGCACGGAGGTCGCAGGTCTGTGCCACCACACAGCCTTTTATGCCTCTGTCTATCGATCTATCATATATAATCTAAGTGTGTCTGTGTATCTGTAAGTTACATGTGTGAGCACGGGACCGTGCATGTCACACATGCACATGAACGTCAAAGGGCAACCTTGGGGGCTGGTCCTCACCTCCTACCATGTTTGAAACAGGGTTTCTGTGTTATTCACTGCTGCTTTTGCCAGGCTAACTGGCTTGACGGCGTCTGGTGATTCTTTCTCCGCCACCCATCTCCTGGTACAGGCGCACCGGGATTACAGGTGCATGCAGTACACCTGGCTTTACACGGTTTCTGGCGATCCAAGCTCAAGTCATCAGGCCTGTGTGGCAAGCCACTGAGAAACATCCCTCGCCTGGGTTTTGATCTCTTTATGTGGGTTCTGGTGATCTGAACTTAGGGCCTCGTGTTTATATGGCAAGCACTTTTCTGACTGATTCTTCTTCCCCAGCTCCCTGTCATGGGTTTTCGCTCACCACCCCTCATGTGCTTGGACTGGCTCAGTGCTGGCATTCCTGGTATATCAGACCAAACCAGCGTCCTCAGAGACAGGACCTGTAATATTAGTGTTGGGAGAAAGCTCTCAGGGACCTGCGGATGGATGGATGGGTTGGTGGATGGCCAGATGGATGAGTGAGTGGACAGCTGGGTAGGCATCCTCCTGACTGGAGAAGCATCTGGCTGGTGTGAGGGGAGAGCGCTGCCTTCCTGAGATGGGCTGACTGCACTGGTGGGGCTGGAACGTGAAGCCCTGGAAAGCAGAGGGATTTCGGAAAGCTGCGCCATAAATTCGCTGCCCTCCTGCCTCTCAGGCCAGAGACGATTGATTTAAAATATATATATATTCTTGGGCTGGAGAGATGGCTCAGTGGTTAAGAGCACTGACTGCTCTTCCAGAGGACCCAGGTTCAATTTCCAGCACCCACATGGCAGCTCACAACTGTCTGAAGATCCAGTTGCAGGGGATTTGACACTTTCACACCAATGCACATAAAATAAAGTTAAATAAACCATAAAAATATAAAAAAAAATTCTTGTTGAAAACTTCAGATTTAAGAGAGTTGAGCTATGTATGGTAGCCAATGTGTATAGTGAGAGAAAGGCCACACCCTGACTCCAGGGAGGCCCTTCAGAGTTTAGAGAAGTGCTACCCACGGCGAAAACCTTCAGCCTCCTTGAAGCAGCAGGTGCCCTCGGTAGCTTGGATACATCCCATATCCACTCTGGTCCTGGAGGACAATTGGGGGACTTGGAAAGGGTTCAGGCTGAATTCAGACATGCTTACAGAGAAGTGTCCTTCCAAAGTGGGCAATGTTGCTTTGGTCTCCATTCCCCGAGGAGGAGACCTGGCTCAGCTTATTTTTAATGTACTGCACACTCTGGGTATCCCTAGCTGTCCAGAGCTGTCGTTAGACTCATGGTTCTCATACTTGAAGGGTCTGAGTATGGAGTAGCCCCCTGAGGAGGCTACTCTTCATAGGATAATGAAGCAAGGTTTGATGCTGCAGGATACAGAAAGTCTGGTCTTGGGATTGTGTTGTCCAGGAGGGAATCAAGGTTCGTGATGCATTCTGGCTCCTAGGTCATGTTCTGCTATCCCTACTGGTCTAGGGCAGTCAGTTTCTCTGAGGTGAAATTGCCTGAGGTGTAGAGGGAACAAGGAGGTGGCTTGGGGTTTGTGAGTGGCTCTCTGTGTGGCTGAGGTCAGGCAGAATGTAGAATCCCTTTGGTCTGGCTCTTTTTTTTTTTTCTTTTTTCTTTTTTCTTTTTTTTTGGTTTTTNGAGGTGGGTGGTCCTTGGACTTCCCACAGGGCAGGGAACCCTGATTGCTCTTTGGGCTGATGAGGAAGGGGGACTTAATAGAGGGAGGGGGAGGGAAAGGGGAGGCGGCGGTGGGGAAGAAACAGAAATCTTTAATAAATAAAAAAAAAATTAACACTTCTCCATTGCTAGTGGGAGTACAAGCTCATGCAGCCACTTTGGAAATCAGTTTGACAGTTTCTCAGTAAATTGGGAATCAAGCCAGGTAGTGGTGGTGCACAACTTTAATCCCAGGACTCGGGAGGCAGAGGCAGGTGGATCTCTGTGAATCTGAGGCCAACCTAGTCTACAAGAGCTAGTTCTAGGACAGGCTCCAAAGCTACAGAGAAATTCTGTCTCATAAACCCAAAATAAAAAAATAAAAATAAACAAAGTAGAATTTAAAATAAAGCCACCTAAAGATGGATAATAAAAGAAAAATGGGAATCAGTCTACCTCAATACCCAGCAATACCACTCTCTTGGGCATATACCCAAAGGATGCACACCCATACCACAAGGACATTTACTCAACTGTGTTCATAGCAGCAATATTTATATTAGCCAAAACCTGGAAACAACTTAGATGCCCTCAAACAAAGAATGGATAAAGAAAATTTAGTACATTTACACAATGGAATACTACTTAGTGGTTAAAAAAAAAAAAAAAACAATGACATCTTGAAATTTGCAGGAAAATGGGTGGAACTAGGAAAAAATCCATCCTAAGTGAAGTAGCACAGACCCACAAAGATAAATACATTATGAATTCACTCATAAGTGGACATTTGATGTAAAGCAAAGGATAACAAGTTATAGTCCACAACCCCAGAGAATCTAGGTAAAAAGAACCCTAAGAGAGACATACATGGATCCCCTGGGAAGGGGAAATAGACAAGATCTCCTGAGAAAATTGGAAGTTGGGGGAGGGGGGAAAAGGGTGAAAGGGGAGTGAGAGGGGAGAAGGGGAGGGGAAAAGAGAACATAAGGAAACAGAATGGGAAAAGATGGGGCAAGGACAGAGAGGGAGAGCAAAGAAAAAGATATCTTGATTAAGGGAGCCATTATGGGGCTATTGAGAAACTTGGCACTGTAGAAATTCCCAGGAATCCACAAGGATGACCCCAGCTAAGACGCTAAGCAATAGTGGGGAGGGTACCTAAATTGAAATTCCCTTTTAGTCAGATAGATGACTACCTTAATCATCATCATAGAACCTTCATCTTCATCCAGCAACTGATGGAAGCAGATGCAAAGATCCACAATTAAGCACTGGACCAAGCTTCCAGAATCCAGTGTAAGAGAGAAAGGAGTGATACTATGAACAATGGGGTCAAAATCATGATGGGGATACCCACAGAACACCTGACCTGAGCTAGTGGAAGCCCACTGACTCCGGACTGACAGTAGAGAACCTGTATAGGATCAAACTAGGCTCTCTGAATGTGGGTGATAGTTGTGTGGCCGGAGAAGTCTGTGGGGCTACTGGAAGTGGGACCAGGATTTATCCCTAGTGCTTGAACTGGCTTTTTGAAACCCATTCTTTTCGGAGGGACACCTTGCTCAGCCTAGATATAGGCTGGAGGGCCTAGGGCCTGCCTCAAAGTGATATGCCAGACTTTATTGACTCCCCATGGGAAGCCTTACCTTCTATGAGGAATGGATAGAGGGTGGGGTAGGAGAAAAGGTGGGGGGAAAGGAGGGAGTAGGAACTGGCATTGGTATGTAAATTGAGAAAAGATTGTTTTAGAATAAATACTTCAAAAAATAATTACCCTTTTATTAAAAATAGACTATTTTCTCATACATTATATCCTGATTGTAATGTCCCTTCCCTCTACTTCTTCCAATTTCTCCCAGCCTCCCCTCCCATCTGGATCCATCCCCTTTCTCTTTCTCATCTAAAAAGAACAGGCTTCTTAGAAGTAACAACAAAATATAACAAAAAAAATGTAACTTAAAACAAAAACCATCACATCGAAATGGGACAAGGCAAGTCAACAAAAAGAAAAGAGACCCAAGAGAGAGTCCAAAATCAGAGGCCTGTTTGCTACTCTAGTTGGTGGCATGAAGCTTGGGGACCAGGACCTAAATTGAGGCAGACTCAAGTCTCATGCAATAGGCTACTTTACTCAGAGCATTAGAGAATTTATATTTTGAGAGTTAAGAAGACTCACCCGAGTAAGTGTATAATTACAAAGACAAGCCATCTGTGGCAAACACGTGTTTTTCCATAGAGGCATCAGAATAACAACAGCTGAAGTAAACTCACTCCTATCCGCTTCACATGAAAGGCGCTCAAGAAGAGCCAGAAAACATTTTTCAAGAAAAGTTCCATGTTTTGAAGAAACTGAGGTAACAATACTCACGTGTTGTTTTTCTTTGAGTTTTCTCACTAGCATTCAGAATTCTCATACAACTCCATTCTTGGACTGTTTCATAACAGAGACCCACTCATTCACACTTGGGAGTCATATATAAACACTAAAATAACACCTATAATATATACACAGAGGACCTAGTGCAGATCCGTGTCTGTCCTGTGATTCCTGCATCAGTCTCTGTGAGCTTGTAAGATCTTTGCTCAGTTGATTTAGAGGAACTTGATCTCCTGGTATCCTCTAACTCTTCTGGCTCTTACACTCTTTCTGCCTCCTTTTCCACTGGATTTCCTAAGCTCTGAGGGGTGAACTTTGAGAGTCCATTTGGAGAAGTGTGTTCCAAGGTCTCTCTCTATGTGTAGTGTCTGTTTGTGGCTCTCTATATTTATTACCATCTGCTGTGGGAGGAAGATTCTCTGATGGCTGAATAAGGAACTGATCTATGAGCATTGCAAGAATATCATTAGAAGTTAATCTTATTATGAATTTTCTTACCAGCAGTATTTGGTATTATCATCTCTGGATTATCTAGTCTCTGGTTCTTGGTCACTCAAGTAGTGACATGTATGAGTTTCATTTTGTATAGTGGGCCTTAAGTCAAATCAGATATTGGTTGTTTATTCCCACACGCTTTATACCACCATTGCTCTAGTATATTTTGCAGGCAGGACAGAGTGTGTATCAAAGCTTTTGTGTCTGTGTTTGTCTTTATGTTTTTCTTTTGGTAGCCTGAAGAGTACCTTCCTGTATCAAAAATACTAGAATATCGAGGGGAATTTTCTATGTAGGCATCAGCTCAACCTCTTATGTTCAATGAGTTGTGTGGGTGTGGTCTTCAGCCATTTGCTTGTGTAGAGCAACCTATATTCTTGGCAATAGCCTGGATTGTGTGGGGATTTCCATAGTACCCCTTTGACCAACAACTTGATTGTATGGTACTCAGTTCCACTACCAGAAGCTTGATTTTGTGGCAAGAGATGGCCTGTTGGGACTCCATCTCCCTCATTATTCGGAAACTTCCTTAAGATTGCTTTCCTAGATTTTAGGAAGTGCCCAGGGCACTAGCTTTCCATGCCGCCCATTTCAACCACAACATTGCCCCAGACCTTTATCATTCCCTTTGATTTGTGGTTCTCGCATTGGAGCAGTCTACCTGCTGCATGTGGCAAATTTTCTCGCCATCAAGACCCCTTCCAGCACAGTAGGAAGTCATTTATCCAAGCAGGTGAATTGCTAGTTAGGGTACCGTTGGCCCCCCCTTGTTCTGAGTTTTAGAATTCTTCTGAGATTCTACTGGTTCACAAAGAGAATAGAGGCCTTGGTTGAAGTTTTTACTTTGATCTGTTTATTTATTTTTGTAGTGGGTCAAGGCTTCGACTTTTTATCCCTATGCAGTGGATTAGAGACACTGTTCATTTTTTATTTTATTTACTTTTATCATACATGTACCTTGTGTGCATATGTGAGTGTAGGCATTGGTGTGCCATTGCGTGAATGTGGAGGTCAGATGAAAATTTTCCAGGAGTTAATTTTCTCCACCCACCATGGATTTCAGGAAGTGGGCTCATGCCATCAGACTTGCACAGTGAGTGATTTGACCCTTTGTGCCCTCTTGTCTGAACAATAAGACATTTTTTAAGCTACCAGGCACTCAAACATAACTGTCAGTGAGTGGCCAAGGGCTCTCAGAATTGCTTGCTGTTTTATTAGGATTATTTTCTATAGTAATACATACCTAATTGTGTTCTTCTTACAGCTAAGCTCTGTTTTCCCCTGATTTCCCAGATGCCTGACACAATGTACAGCCAATGTACTTTATTTGCACATGCTCTCAGCTTGCTGCTGAGGAGAGATTTTACATTTTGGTTATTTCTTAGACCAGGACTGTTGTGCTATATTAGATGGCAGTAACGGATAGATGGTCTGTATTGCCTTTATACCAGTTTAATTTTAATGAAACTTTTTAATGAAACTGCATGCAATATTAAGTTTATATTAGATTCAAATTTACTTTTACATTGTCTTCTACTTAGAGAATAATTTAATAATAATTTAATTAATTAATTAATAATTGTTTTTGTAAATGCATGTTTGTAGTGATTGCTGTGATGTCTTTTAGTGAGAAGTCTGTACTGGTGAGTATCTGGTCACAGCTAGCCCTGGTAATTTTTAAGTTATTTCTTCCTTGAGATTACAGTATAAAGTTATAATTTGTCCTCTCTTTCCCCCATCTAAACCCTCCAACAACTAGACGGTAGAACTGTTGATGAAGACACCACATACTTTGGTCAATAGGGCATGAAGAAACCAAAATGATACTGATCAGGAAGCTTCTTTCAGCTGGGTGTATTTCATAGTAATGAAAGTGCTTTAAGTGTTGCAGGGGAGAAAGGCCATGAACAGACTTACTCACCTGTATACTTGTGGTGATCCAAATGTGAAGATATGCTGATGGGTGAAATAAGGGCATGAATATTTTGGGGGTAATCAACCACTTTCTGATTGGCTTTAAGGGCCATTCTACAGGAGAAAATACATGTCTGGTACTGTAAATCTGGCCTAACACACCTGGTTGGGAAGCTCATCAGTCCTACGGTAAACCTATTGCTCTTTTGCTAAATTAATAAGTATTTTTGTTAAATGCAAATAGTATCAACCTGTTCTCTACATTAGTATCTCTACATTTATAGATCAGCGCAGCTCTCGGGCCACCCCAAAGAACTTCCTTTGTAAAGTAGACAACCCAGAAACTCACAACTGATGAAAGGATGGAGAATAAGTGTCTGTGAGATGCTCAGCCACAGATAGGACATCTGTCTCCCATACTTAATTAGGCATTTTAGCCTTTGTTTCAGGGAGCACCTTCCCTACTAACTGTCCAGTGTTTTCTGAGACGCATACTCTGAAATGAAGTTTTGACAGTCTTTCTTTCTGCCCAAGATTGGGTTATCCTTTCCCTGTCATTTGTGAATTTCATCCTTCTGATTCTGACTCACAGGTTTGCTATGAATATATTAATAACAGACAACTCCAAGACTGCTGAACTACAAATCCCAGGAAAATCCTCAAAGCCCTAGAATGAAATTAGTTAACTAATTAACTAGAAGGAAAAATTCTATCAGTGTAAGCTGGTACATACCTTCCATATGCACAATGTTAGACATATTACATGAATATAAATGCCAAATAACTAATAACTAGAAACAAGCATATAATTTTATACCATAAAGATTTCTGTGAGCTGTTAAAATTCATAGAAATTTTCCTATGACTATACCCATGGGTCCCTATTACAGATTGTCCTGTTACAGGCAGTATGGTTGAGGGTTGGGCTATATTTATAGTTTAGAAACTATTTGTTCCCTAGGCAAATAAGTGCATGTTTGGGTGGGTGCCTCAGGTACTTCATAGTAGAGAAATTGATTTACATGCTTATTTATTTCTCTAGAGCAATTTAAGTAAAAATCATAACACCCATGAACTATTTGGAGATTTTTATGATACCTATAATATATTACTAGTAAGAATGTTATTAACTTTGTTCTATAATTATAAGCTAATAGTGATTTAAAAGCATTTCAGTACTTTATTTTAAGAGTTCCATTCCTTTGGTGTTAGCTCTCTTTCTGATTAATCTCTGACAGTCACTTAAATATATCACTTTGGTTATATTTAAGAACTCACCTCTTCAATTACTTCAGGATTAAAATATACTATAATGTTAGAAACAAAAACCCTGAAAATATAAAAGTATATTGTAACAAATCACTAATTAAAGAGAGTCTTAATCCTAAATTGAAAATCTGCATTTTAAAGATACTTTATTCAGGACTGGGGTTAGTGGATTTAGAAATTATCAGGAATGACCTCAGAAAAATAAAAATAGTTACTTAGAACAGGCAGACCATAAACAATAAAGACATGACTGAGGTACAACTTTGCTTTGGTCTTTTATTCTAGAAGTGACTTTTTAAAAAGGGTACTCCCCATCCAAACATAGATGATCACACAGAAATACTCTGGAAAACAAAATATAACAAAGATTAGCATCCCAAACAAGTTTTGTTTAATTCTTTACTTTTCCAGAGATAGCATGATTATCGTTTATTATTCTTCTTCATTATATATTATTCAAAGTTGAATTTTAGTGGCAAAGATTTCATATAACTCTACTAAATGTCCCCAGTTCAACCCCCTGTCTCCAGTATTCAAGTGTTTTGTTTGGAGGTAAACCCTGTGCCCTGATTCTGTGACCTAATGACCACCTCCCAACCCCTAATATTCACAATATAGTCCATATTTTCAACATCTCTATCTAGTTATATCAGAAACACTTAGCTTTCTAAGAATATACAACTTGGTTAATTTAATTTATTTAGTGAACACAAATCACTTTTTCTTTTTCCCTCTATTCCTTCCTCCCTTCCTTCCTTCCTCTCTCCCTCCCTGCCTTCTTCTCCCCTTCTTTCTGCTTTCTTTCTTAGGAACCTTTGGAATTATATTTGGTTCTGCTATGGTCTTACTAACATCTGGCACTCTACATATTATCTGAATTTTATTCTCTTCATGTCAACTGTCATAGCCTTGGCAGATTTTCATTTTCTTGTCTGTATCACTATGAGTCAAATGTCAGAAATGAAAAATAAAACACCAAATAATGTGGTGTATTCTGTAGAAAGGAGCTAGCCATGACACAGAAAGAAAGAGCAGGCTTTACAGGGAAAGGGGATATAAAGGAAAGGGAGGGGCATGGTGTTAACAAGACACTTTTTTCTGCTGTGTAGTACTCCATTGTGTAAATATACCACAGTTTCCTTATCCATTCTTTTTTTGGGGGGGGGGGGCGGTGTTTCGAGACAGGGTTTCTCTGTGGTTTTGGAGCCTGTCCTGGAACTAGCTCTTGTAGACTAGGCTGGTCTCGAACTCACAGAGATCCCCCTGCCTCTGCCTCCCAAGTGCTGGGATTAAAGGCGTGCGCCACCACCGCCCAGCGGTCTGGCTCATTTTGTACCGCCTAGGACAGGTAGAATGGCCGAGTACCCCTGGGACTGAGAACTGCATAGGGTTCTCCTGGAAAAAACCCACATTTCTGGGAAGAAACTTGCTCATTGGGTAAGTGGCCAGCCCTGTTATCTGCTTTCTACATCAGGTTCTTTGGCCTCCCTGGCAGACTTCACTAGGACAGCATGGGACAGCATGGGCGTTAGGGAAGTTCCCAGAGGGAAGCTGTGATGTTTGTTGGCACAGATAGGGATGCAGATGCTGGCAGAGTGGTGGGAAGAAGCTAGGTTAAGTATTAATCAGTTCCATCAGTGACCCAGGAGGGGTGCCAGAAATCTCGGTGTCCTGGTAACGTCCCTCATGAGAGTTTGTGGACCCAGACAGCAGTTGAGCTGCCTGCCAATCAATAGACAAAACTTCAAAAAGAAGGAAAAGTAAGTTATAAGGGGGTAGACTTCAGAGCTCTGTGTGTGTAGGATTAGATCGAATGGCCAGAATCTTGTGTGTATACATGTATGAATACACGTTTTATGTTGGGAGAATTGTATGGCATCATGGAACATATGCGCCTGTTGACGGGAACATGGATTTTCTGTCTGTGGTGTACAAGCCTTATGTATGCAGGGGTGAGAAAGGGGTGCTGGGCTGTAGTGCCTCGCCGCCCCTCGGGGTTAGAGATACCCCTATTGCTGCTGTACTAACTAACCGTTTGGTTCCCCTCTAGCCTCCCTGTCGCGCTTCAATGCTCTCTCGCTGGTCTATTTGCTGTTTCTGCTGCTGCTGCCCTGGCTTCCAGGCCCCTCAAGACACAGCATACCAGGTAAGGGGCAGGGGCAGGAGGTGGGGGTGAGGATGGAGCCTAGCTCCTTGGAGCCCTGACCACAGGGTAGGGGCTGGGTATCGGGATAAGCCCTGCATACCACAGACTTGGTTCAGGTTTGCAGCTTGGTAACTGCTGAGAAGATGAACGTTTTTTCCTTGTTTCCAGACTCATAGTCAGTTCAGTTTTTTGTTTTCCTGATGACTGCTTGTCACAGGAGCAGGGGGCTCTATCGTCCTTGAAGGTGACAGGGGAAGGGTTGTTCACGGACCCCCATCTGTCGCTGAGCATCCATCAGAAGGCACAGGGAGTGGGTGGGTCCTGGTGTCCCCTCCAGATAGAAGGTTTAGGGATCTGCACTGGGGTCCATACCATCTTCTAGCTAAGCTCCCAGGATTGACTACATTGCTTCTTCTGTCTGTGGAGGCTCTGGCCAGCTTGTCTCCATCACCCTGGAAAGCCAGGCCCTACCTTAGACCATCTTGCTATGGAAGGAATTGGACCACTGTGGGCTCCATCAGGGCCTGAGCTGGGCAGGGATATGTTTCCCTGTTTTTGTGCCTTCCCCAGAGTTGTGTCCATAGGAGGGACTGGACAGTGGGCACCACAGGCCAGGCAGGTCTCAGAGGGGCTGGACCTCCTGAGAACCTTCATCCTAGCTCTGGTCACCTATGCTGTAGGTGTCCAGAGTCTGTTTTGTGGTGTTCAGTAAGTGTTCCGTGACCCATCCCCTAGTGTACCTGCATTTCTGAAGGAGAGAAGGCCCCATGTTGTCCTCTGGGCTTGGGTGGGGAGGCCAAGTCTGTAGCTTGTGGCAGTATTCTGGAGAGACCCTGCTCTCAGGAGCCACAGCGAGTGTAACATCCAGTGTCTGTGGGTCAGCAAGGTCAGAGCTGGCTGTGACTGCCTGGGCCCAGGGGAGGCACTTGCATCCTTGGCACTGCTGGATTCAGTGTGCCTAGCTGTGTGGGGCCCAGGGAGAGTGAGCTTCTAGCAGTTTCTGTAACAAGTCACCCTGATGAGAGCCACACCTACGGGTTGGAGGTGGGACTGAGTGGCCTATGGGGCTACAGTCAGGATGTGAGCCCAGCTGTGCCCTTTTAGAGGGCTCCAGGGATCGGCTTCCTGTCTTGTCTTGTTTTTTTTTTGGGCATCTCTGGCTCATGTCCCATGGCCCTGCAGTCCTCTTCAGTCCTAATATTCTGTGATGGCAGCGACTGAAGATTCCAGACAGTCTCCCCTCGTTCAGTTAGCTGTGACATCAGCTTCACCTCTGCCTTGGTTCCTTTGCCATGTGAGTCACATGTACATGGGGACAGAGATTGGGCAAGGATGCTTTTGGGTCCATCATTCTGCCAACATCTTGCCCAGTTCAATGTTCTTTGGAACAAGAAGGGGTCATAGAGCATGGGCAGGATTTAAGGATTCAGAGACAGTTATTTAGGGAGTTCAGCCCGGGCAGTGTGTTGGCAAACACGGGGGCCCTCGGTCAGATCCCTCCGAGACACACAGCCTAGGCACTGGGTGCTCCTGTACTGAGCCCCTGGTGAAAGTCTAGCTTCCGCTCTCTGCTCACCACAGAGTCCACTCCTCTGTCCCCGGGTCCCTTTGTGGAAACCACTTATCTCAAGACCGTTTCATGTGAGCAGCTGGAAACACTCTTGATCAACCGTGGGAGGTACAGGCTCCTAGCCAGGCAGGAGGGATCATGCAAGAGACTTGGAAAGCAAGGTGGGAAGTCTTTCCCATCTGACCCTCCATCTGTCTGACTGTCTGTCCAGTCTCAGAGGCCCTTCGGGGACATGATGCTGCCTGGTTTTTCCGGGTGTGAGGGGAAAATGTGAGGCCCGACGGTGCAGAATGGAGCGCCCTGTGTGCGTTTATGATTTGTGCAGCTGCTGGCCTGGCACTGGCCCCTGGAAGGTCTGACACTGCTGGGCCCTGTTCCCCACGTAGGCGGCTGCCCGATTCTCAGGGTCTGGGCCCAAGCTGGGCTGCACTGAGAGATGTTGAATCAGCTTAAGGCTGGGTGTCCCCAGCAGGACGAGGCAGGACAGGACAGAGTTGGGGTGCATCAGAACCCATGGTGTGTTGAGATCTGTTCCCAGCCACCCTGCATTAGAGCTAGGAAGCCTACTCCCTGCCCTAGTGGAATTTACCTCCAAGGCTGCCCTTGATTTCTGACCCCCTCCCCAATTTCTTACTCTCCCCAAGGGTGACTGCTCCAGTCTTAGCTTCACCAGTCCTTTGGTGAGCTTTCCCCCAACACACACACAGTTACTGGTCCTGTGTAGACTCCATCTCCTGCTTTGGATGCATGGTCTCCCTGGGTCAGCCCTGGGAAGCTTCAGAGCCCTCTCACTCTGCCGAGCCCTGCCCTGCTGGTATCTTCATGCTCCTGGCTGTCAGGTACTCTCTGTGCCCTCTCTGGTCTTAGCTGTTAGGTACTGTGTGAACTTCTTAGGCCTGTGACAGAGAGAGGGATAGTGGGGTGACAGCAGTTGATTGGTAGGTAATCAAATACTCTGGGATCCCAGGCCTGTGAACAGTCTGTCTTGCCCTCCAGGACAGAAACCTGCGCCCTGAGACTGGTGCTCAGGGGATGCTGGATCATGGCTGGCTTCTTGGTCTCTGGGTTTATCCATGTTTTGCTCCAGAATAGATGGGAGAGGCCTTCCCAACTTCTCCCCCTTGCTGGGTGAGCTTCAGCTCAGACTTTTGGCATGATTCCACACCCTATGCTCTCTTAATTCTATTTCAGATGTACCAGAGACGTTGCTTCCCCCTAGAACCCTAGGCAGCCCACCTTGGCCCAGCTCACATTAGAAGGTTAGGATTTACCAACAGCTCGTGAGATATCGTGGAGTGGTGCCCCTGCCTAGGGCTGGGGAGTGCTTGAGTCTACTCTGAGTGAGCTCTGGCTGGGACTGCAGTCATTGGGGGCAGGGCATGAAGGCTCCAGAAGGTAGGAAAGAGGCAAGAGGATGGGAAAACAGAGAGGAGAACGAGAGGCACCACTGAGCCTATGCTGACTGATCAGTGGGTCTAGGAGTTCCAGCAGGGTCAAGGCCATGGCTCAGGCGCACGTCTGCCACCCTCCTCACTGCCTCAACTCACTTATTTTTATCTAGAGAGCACCCACAATAGTCCATCTTTGTTTGTTTGTTTGTTTTAGTTTTTTTGAGGCAGGGTTTCTTTGTAGCTTTGGAGCCTGTCCTGGAAATCACGCTGTAGACCAGGCTGAACTCAGAGCACCTATCTCTGCCTCCTGAGTGCGCCACCACCGCCTAATAGTCCATCTCCTCTTACTGGTGGATATTTGTTGTTGTGCTGAGCCCCTTCCTTGCCTGAATGGTACAGGGGTATCACCTGCCCTCGTGTGAGATAACAGTCCCTTCCTTGAAGATGGGCTCCTTCCATCAAGCCAAGGGGGTCAGAGTCCAGACTTTGGTAGGAAAGAAAGGTAGCCAGGAACAAGGTAGCTGTCATCCAGGGCCTTGGGTAAGCTTGGCTAAGTCCAGTACACTCTCTTTCCCAGGACAGGGCAGTGGCTGAGAGCACTCAGACTGGTAGAGGAGACCCTGCCTGGAAAGGAGCCAGATGTGGTGTGATAGGAAAACCAGGGCTTTGAAGAATCTGGGCCCCTGGAGGCAGCTGGGTCTGTGCAGGACTGAGGGTGCCGAAAGGGAGTTGGAGGAGTGGCTAAGCCTGAGACCTCATCGCTCTCTTGGAGCCTCCACTGGGTTTACTGCTGCCTCACAGGCTGTGGCCAGGACCAAGCAAGGACTGATTCTCAGGTGCAAGTGGAAATTCTCAAGGCTCAGTAGGAAGCCCTGACCAGCTGGTTGCTGGTTGTGATGGAGAGCTCTTTCCAGAACTGTCCATCCAGCCGTCTCCAGCAGTCAGGGTTTATTCTGTGGAACGGGCCACACTGAGCCACCTCTTTCTCTCCTGGTAGCCTCTGGTGGGCTAGGGCCCGTGTGCAGTTAGACCACAGCATCCTCACTCCATTTCCAGCTCCTACTGTGACCACCACCTCTGTAAGGTCGGGCCAGGAGGACTCTCCCAGAGACCCGCTGCCCTCTAACTTCCACAGGGCCTTCTCGCAGGCTGTTTCACCACTGAGATCCCCTACCACCCTCCTCCATATGCCTTCTTCCCTCATATGACACCTCAGTGGGAGTCACTTCTGACCCCATGCAAATCTATCCTGACATGCCCTCTCTGTGGCAACACGGGGGTACCCCTGCGGTGGTGGTCCTATGCCCTCTCTGTGGCAACATGGGGGTACCCCTGCGGTGGTGGTCCTATGCCCTCTCTGTGGCAACATGGGGGTACCCCTGCGGTGGTGGTCCTCATGTAGTAACAGTTTCCAAGGACTGGGCCGGGTAGGATAGATCTTCCACAGGGCATGCTGTGCTATGTATAGCTGACTGGGACAGCGCCTACATCTGTTCATGGCGCCTGCCCTTCCTAGTACTCAGGACCTACCATAGGTTCCTCAGGACTCCCCTTTCTGGTTCTTCTTTTGCCTCTCAGTGCACTGGAGCCCTACGTGGGCCTGATCCTCCTAGTCCTGTGGTTAGGGTTGCTCTTTGTGCTGGTCTTGTCTTGTGGTCAGGCTTGTCTCTCCTCTGTCCTCTGATACCCTCCCAGAGGTTGGGCACTGAAGAGTATTGGGCTCCAGCTAGAGCATCACCCTGCCCTCTGATACTCAGGAAGTCAGTAGGAGAAGGGCACCTGGCCATACACACAATGTGGCTGAGTCCCAGAACCTTCTGGGTGGGACCTACAGGGAGAAAGAAAGGAGAGTCACCCATGAGGCTAGTCCAGCAGGGACCGAGGTAACTGTGCCCAAGAAACCGCGCCGGACAGACACACTGACAGTGGTGGCCATGGGAGAGAGAGGACGGGTGTGAGGCTGCTGGGTTGCCTTCGTGGGAGAGACCCGTGGCTCTGGGTCTTTCCATGATGGTGGCCTCTGTAGCCTTGTGGCCTGGTTTGACGGGGCGGCTGCTGTGGGTTGACTGCCAGCAGGCGAAGAGTTTGAAGCTGGCTCCAGTCTCTGTCATGGTGTGAGTTGCCCACCGACTCTCAGAAGACAGAGAAAAGGACCGGGGAGGGCCCTGTGTCCTCTCTGACTAGCTATGACCACCTAGCTTGGTCTGTAGCCAAGGGCCTCCCTGTTGAGTGGCTGACTGGGGTGGCTGGAAGCAGCGCAGAAATGCAGAAGACCCCTAGCCAAGCACAGTATATCCTATGTGTCAGGGTCCCGTGGTCTGATGGTTGAATTCTAGCCTGTTTCTTTCCCATGGAGTAATCAGTACAAGAAGATCTTTGAGGGCTGGTGCTCAGTGGGGCCTGAGACTGGTGCTTGTGGCTGGGGCCTGCGTCCTGTTTGTCATGGCTTTGTATGCCTGTGGGAGCTTCTGCTGTGCAGCACCCCAGATGGAAGCAGCTGGTCACCCATTCCTCTGGGACATTTGGCCCCCACTGCCCAGGCCTCTTCTTTGGGATACCACCTTCCTCATGCCCTCATTTCCAGCCTCTACGTAGGGGCAGATGGGCATGGCTGTGGTAGATAATGGCTTTCTATTTCTCTGCCTTTTTTTTGCTGCCTTTTGTTTCCAAGACATAGCCCTGACATCCCTGTGATAGCTAAATAAGAAAATTAAATTCTGTCTCTCCTGTTCAGTGTTGGTCTTTTGAGGGGCAGGGTGCCTCTGCGTGCAACAGGACAGTAGCGAGCAAAAGCAATGTAGCAACTGGCCAGAGTTGCTCCCTAGAAACCCCTAAACAGTCTCTGCCAATTCCTTCCCCATTCTGGGATGACACCCTCATCTATAAGCCAGGGTTACAACAGTGTCCACCAGCTAGGTACCAGGGGGGTTCAGAGTGACCGCAGGAGGGAACAAGTACCCTCTGTGGGCTACTCTCATCGCTGAAGGCTTCCGCTGCCTCCTGGAGGTGCCATGAGTCTTGATTCCTTGCAGCTGGTCCCCATGCCTAACCCCTGTGTCCATGCTGGCTGTGTCTTAGGCGCATGGACAAGGATACTATTCTAGGCAGTATCCACACTGCTTGCTGCTCTGCCCGTTCTGCCACAGGTCACACAGGCCGCCTACTTCGTGCACTACTCTGCCTCAGCCTTCTCTTCCTGGTGGCCCACCTTGCCCTCCAGATATGCCTATACACCATGCCTCATCTGAGACAGCTTCTGGATCAAAACTGTAAGTGACTGAGGAGCAGAGCGGGGGAGGGACACTTGAGGACAGCAGTTCTGGGGTAGAGCAGAGGCGGTGCCAACTGGGAGCCTCAGGCCTCCAGCCTCACTAGGCCACCCTGCTTCACTCAGCTTCACCTAATATGGTCTGCCCCAGGTGCCCAGCCACGATTTATGTCTGACCCAGATGGCCTAGCCTGCATATTGCTGGCAGTGATGTGGTCAGTGTGTCCAGGCCAGTCAGTGCCTGAGTGGCATCAGGTGGGAACAGCCTCAGGCTTTCTGGTGTCCCCACCTGTCAACACCTTCCCATGCTTACTTGTAGCTTAGTCATGTGGCTGTGTAACACTAGGACTCCTCAGTGTCCCTGTCCAGCCTTAGTGTCCCCGCCCTATACTTATGGTCAGTGTCTCCACTTCTAGTCAGGCAGGGGCTGATACCTGCACCCCAGCTTCGTGTGTAGAAGTCCTGGGCTTCAAGTCTTTGCCACTCTGGAGCCCAGTGGAGCTTATCAGCCACTCTCAGCCCCACCTGACTGAGATTCCCTGTCTTGCCACTCATAGCCAACGGACCAACCAAGCAGTATGAGTGTCTGGCCGGCCTCAGCTTCCCTGTCTGTAATGGTGGCATGGTGGCACACACTTTTAACGTTAGCACATGGGAGGCAGAGGCAGGAGGATCACTGTGAGTTTGAGGCCATAGCAAATTCTGAACAGCCAGGACTACATTAGAGAGACCCTCTCTCAAAATCAAACAAACAAAAAAGGTGATGTTTTCAGCATTCCCGAATCACTGACACTGTTCTGTGTGAGATCCCTAGCAGCCATGCCTGCAGGGCCCCCAGAATTCACTAGAACAACCACTGGGCATCCTGCCTGGCCTGGAGCCTCCTTCCTCAAGTCTTTTCTCTGCAGGCAGCCTTTGGGAGAAGGTGTCTCGACACATAGGGGTTACAAGGTAAGATTCCCATTCCCTCCTCACCCTTGAGAGCCTCTCTTTGGGTTTCGGAAGGATGGTTTGGGCGTGTCCCTGTCCCCTGACACTCTGTTCTCCTTCACAGGCTGGACCTGAAGGACCTGAAGGACATCTTTAACACCACTAGGTTGGTGGCACCTGACCTGGGAGTCCTCGTGGTGTCCTCTCTTTGCCTTGGCCTCTGCGGACGCCTCACAAGGAAAGCACGGCAGAGCCAGCGCGCCCAGGAGCTGGTAAGGGACGGAGGCGGCTAAGATGGTGGTGAGGGCGTGAATCCTGGTGTCCCACCCACTCTGACGGTTTTGATTTTAACAAACTTAGGCATTTAGAGTTAAGTTTGGAGAATTAGCATGAAGTGTGTGAAAAGGGATCTAGGGAGGAAAACATGTTGTGCCACATTTTCCCGCTTCCAGTCGTGTGGAGGCCTGCTCTGCAGAACCCCAGAGTGGGTCTGTGCTCTGGGAACTGTCACTTGTGGGCATCAGCCAAGCTGAAACATGCCGGCTGGGTAAGAACCTGAGAGGCTGTGGTTGCCTCCCTGCAGGACTTAAGGCTCTAATCAGCTTATTTTTAGGGAGGGACTGGGTCCCGCCACTGTTCCCAGGGGCCACAGCTGGACATTTCAGCACCCTTGAGCCCTGCTCGAGGGCTGCAGTCCAGCTTTCCCACACCACGCCAGCCTTAGTCTACCCCCCTCCCCCAGCTGAGATAGGATTTATGGCCACCCAGGTGCCTTGGTGCAGGCACACCCTACTCTTAGACACCAAGTCCCAGCATCCATTTATCAACACCTGCCACTTGCTGGGCTCTAGAGGATACCAGAGAGCAGAAGGGGCTCCAGAAGTCTCTAGAGGTCAGGGCTGGGTGGAGCTGTGAGGATCAGGTGGCTTGGGGGCTTCTATCACCTAGTCAGCAGTTATCCTTGTCTTCCTCCGCCTAGAATTGCTCATTTGTCACTGTGCTTCTCAAGAGGTTCCCAGAGCCTCCGGGCCAGTCAGGGCTATACAGTGAGACCCTGTCTCAAAAATAAAATCCAGCTGGGCGTAGGTGGCACTGCCTTTAATCGCAGCACTCAGGAGGCAGAGGTAGGCAGGTCTCTGTGAGTTCAAGACCAGCCTGATCTGTTGCGTTAATTCCAGGACAGCCAGAGCTATAGAGAAACCCTGTCTCGAAAAACAAAACAGACAGACAAAAAAGAGGCTCCCAGGGCTAGGCCAGCATATCTTCCACCCACCCCAGGTGCATCTCCTCTCCTCTGAACTAGCAGAATATAGCTCTACCTTCCCTCTCAGCTCCTCCTCCCCAAGATCCTCATTGGCCTTACTTTCAGCTTCTGTGGGCTTGTAGAAGTGGGTAGTTCAGGGATCAGCTACTCTGTCTCCTGGCCTGACCTCACACCCTCATGCTTCTAGTCTACGATAAACGGTACATCCCTGGGACCCCTGATAGCTGGCTCCTCTTTCATGCCCAGGCTCCACAGTTTTCTTTGCAAGATGGGAGGCAGACTCAGAGAGGTTAAGTAATTTTCCCAAGGCTATACAGAATCGAGACTACGGGAGCATGGGAGGTGCCCATGGCATCTATCCTCAGAGCCAGTACACAGTAACCCCTCAACTGTTCCCACAGGCACAGCTGGGGACATGGGCTGCCAGCAGCTGGCTTGGGCTAGGGCTGCTGACGACAGTTCGTGTTCTTTTCCACCATACCCTGGCTTTTCCTGAGGCCTGGGATGCAGCTCTTTTCTGGGAAACCCTTCTGTCAGTGCCAGGGAAAACAGGTCCTGTCAGGTCTCAGTCTCCTGCCCCAGGCAAGGACTGTCTCGTTTCTTCTCAGGTAGCTGGTCACTTCTGTCATTCTGGAGGGTCAGAGAGGGCAGCAGCGGTCTAGGACATGGTACCTTCTCTGGTGTGTGGGAAGACTAGAAAATGCCTATCTGGAGAGCTGGAGGTCCTGATGTTCCTGTGTCCCCAGCCCCCACCTCCCTAGAGGCCCCATAAGATACAAACGTAGCCCTGTTCTCCCTGACCTGTGGGATTGGGGCAGTCACCTATCACCTCTGGATCAAGGATTATGGGTCTGAAGGTGCTATAAAACCGCAGTGTAGCCGGGCAGTGGTGGCGCACGCCTTTAATCCCAGCACTCGGGAGGCAGAGGCAGGTGGATCTCTGTGAGTTCGAGGCCAGCCTGGTCTACAAGAGCTAGTTCCAGGACAGGAACCAAAAAGCTACAGAGAAACCCTGTCTCAAAAATCGAAAACAAACAAACAAACAAACAAAAAACCGCAGTGTAGGGTACGTGGTATGCATGTGTACATCCTTTTTCCCTCCCTCCTAAAACTCTCTCTCCAGGAGTCGAACAAAACTGACACAGGGTCTTCAGGGACAGATTTGGGGTCTGGGAGGCGATCCTCCCTTCTCGAGAATCATGACCAAGATGGGACCAAAAGAGGTGCTTGAAGTGTCCCAGAACAGCTGGGCCATTCTGTGCCTGGCCTGCCAGGATTGTGCATGGGGCTCTGAGGCTGACACTTGTGGCAGAGCTCTAGTGAGAAGGGAGAAAGGCTTGAGCAAAGGGTTATCAGGCTGTGGGCAGCGTCAGAGGGGCAGCTGTGGGACAGGCCTTATCTCTCCCCTCAGCTAGGCAGATGAGGCTGGAGCAGCCCTGGGGTGATGGTGCTGATGTCACTTCCCCATGCCTTTAGCAGGATGGTGACGACATGGATGCTGCCCCGGCAGTGGGGCCACAGGGAGGCCCTGCCCTGGCAACCAAACGCAGGCTGTGGCTGACCTCCCGTTTCCGGGTCACAGCCCACTGGCTGCTGATGGCTTCTGGAAGGATGCTGACCATTGTGCTGCTGGCACTGGCAGGTACTTTGGGGCAGGGAATACGAATCTTGACACTGACTGGCATGGGGAGATGACTCAGAGCTCCCTGATGGGCCAGGCCAGGTGTGACCCAAAGTGCCTGTCCCTCCTCCCCACATAGGTATAGCCCACCCTTCAGCTTTCTCCAGTGTCTACCTTCTGGTCTTCCTGGGCATCTGCACGTGGTGGGCGTGCCACTTTCCTCTCAGCTCCTTGGGCTTCAACACACTGTGTGTCATGGTGAGCGCCTTTGGCGCCGGCCATCTCATCTGCCTCTACTGCTATCAGACACCTTTCGTCCAGGATGTGCTACCGCCCGGCAGCATCTGGGCCAGGTAAGGCTTCCGCGTGGGCCTTCTCACCCAGCCATGGTTGTGCTGCTCTCAAAGCTGGCAGTCAGTGACGTGCCCTCTCTCCGATAGGGTGTTCGGTCTCAAGAACTTTATAAACCCCCCTAACTGCTCCAGCCCCAATGCGCTGGTACTCAACACTAACCATTCCTGGCCCATCTACGTGAGTCCTGGTATCCTGCTGCTGCTCTACTACACAGCCACCTCTCTCCTGAAGCTCCGCAAGAGCCGCCCCTCAGACCTGGTGAGTCCCTGCCATCACCTCCACTGGCTTCTGGGACACCGATGAGACAGATGTCCTGAGGCAGGTCTCCTGGGGCCCTCCCAGCCCGGACCGCACTCAGGGTTCTGGTCTCTACAGAGGAAGGAGGCACCTAGAGAGGATGAGGAACATGAGCTGGAACTGGATCAGCTGGAACCAGAGCCCCAGGCTAGGGATGCCACCCAGGTGAGCATGGTCTTGGAAATCCGAAAGTCACTGGGAGCTGCCTGCAGACGCTAGCTCACCCACGTGTCCTCTGCAGTGTGCGACGCCGACGTCCACAGGACCTGACATCGACAACTGTACCGTGCACGTCCTGACCAGCCAGAGCCCTGTCCGCCAGCGTCCCAGTGAGTTATAGGCCTGGTGGTTATGGGGTTGCCTTGCTGTGAACACTTATTTAACAGGGGCCCATTGGCTCTGATCTCCCTGTGGGCAAGTCTGAGGCTGCCCCCTAGTGGCCGTAGGTCTTATGCACACACCTTGCCTTATGCCCCAAACTTCCAGGGCCAGTCCCTATGTCTAAATAGCTGATCCCCAAGACCCTTTGGGTGGCTCTCTAAGCCTCCCATTCCCATAGCACAAGGTCCCAGGAGCTTCTGTCGTCCTGGCAGTGCTGGCCTTGGAGTTTCATTGGTTTGCATTTCTGTGGGGGCTGTTAGGTCTTTTTCTGGGTCCTTATTTATTTTCAACTTAAAAAAAAATCTTTAATTACATTAGTTTGTTGTGTGTAGGGTGTCAAGCTATTGTATGTATAGGGTAGTCAGAGGAGTTCGGTCTCTCCTCGTACTATGGGTCTTGAACTCAGGTCCTCAGGCTTGGTGGCAGGCCTTAACCTGCTGAGCCATTTTGCAGACTGATGTTGAAACTCTGGTGTTGAAATTATTTTCTGATACAGGAGATTGGCTGTGGGACCTATGTGCCAGGCTTTATGCTGTAGACTGAGCTACATTTCCTGACCTTCACTTTTGCAACTTGTCTGGTTTTTTGTTTTGTTTTGCTTTGCTTTTCGAGACCGAGTTTCTCTGTAGCTTTGGAGCCTGTCCTGGAACTAGCTCTTGTAGACCAGGCTGGCCTGAACTCACAGGGATCTGCCTGCCTCTGCTTCCCAAGTGCTAGGATTAAAAACGTGCACCACCACCGTCCAGCCCACTTTTGCAATTTGTCTGGTGCATGTGAGTCACAGATCTGAAACGGCTGCCTCCTGCATCAGAGTGAGGCCGGTAGGGTCTGGCCAGGGTCACATGGCCAGAAGGGTCAGTTTCTTCTGATTTTGGCCAGCATCTACTATAGCTGCCTGGTGGGCCTGACCTCATCCCACCTGTACGCCCTGCTCATGCAGGTGGCCTGCTCCATGCTTTAGGGCCACAGTGAATATGGGGAAGGGACTCCAAAGGGTTCCTGTGTGGTAGCTAATCTCAGTCCCACCCCCAGCACGCCCCAGGATGGCTGAGCGGAAAGAGATGTCACCACTGCATGGCCTGGGCCACCTCATCATGGACCAGAGCTATGTGTGTGCCCTGATTGCCATGATGGTAAGGAGCCGACCCTGGGGCCACGGCAGTTTCCTTAGAGAGGGCAGGGAGGTGGGATGTCATTCATTTCAGAGACGAGACCCACAATCTAGTCACCAGAAACAGTCCTGGAATCGCCCATCAAGTAACCCGCATCCCACATATGTGTGCCGTGCATATATACACAATGTTCTGCATGGGTACCTCATGGGGGCCTTACTGCTGGGGACTGAAGAGCCGGCCAGGTGTCCCATGCAGTCCCTGCTCACTGGCCCTGGCCGTCCAGGTATGGAGCATCACATACCACAGCTGGCTGACCTTCGTGCTGCTGCTCTGGGCCTGCCTCATCTGGACCGTGCGGAGCCGCCACCAGCTGGCCATGCTGTGCTCGCCCTGCATCCTGCTCTATGGGCTGACACTCTGCTGCCTGCGCTATGTGTGGGCCATGGAACTTCCCGAGCTGCCCACTACCCTGGGCCCTGTCAGCCTGCACCAGCTGGGGTTGGAGCACACACGCTACCCCTGCTTGGACCTTGGTGCCATGGTGAGTGTCATCTGGGCAGTGGTGGGATTTCTGCCCGGGAACCCAGAAGGAAAATAAGTGTTAATTGGCCACGTGATCAGCTGAGTGGACACTGTAGGAGAGCATGTCTAATTCATCATTGAGTTACTGTTGGTTTGTGGGCTGATGGATTGCAATATAGCTCATAAGACTGCACCTATGTGTGTATTAGTATGAGTGTCTGTATGCATCTTTAATAATAGGGGCATAAACATGTGAGTTTGGCCAATGTATGTGAGGTTGTGAACCTGTGTCTGTGAGACTTTTATGTGCATCTGTGGATCTGTGGCCATGTAAGCCTACACATGTGAGTGACGTTGCATTTGTGGTCACGGGAGAAGCTGAGGGCTTTCCATGACCACACGTCATAGACTGGGCCCTCGGTGACACCCTTGCTCCCCACAGCTGCTCTACCTGCTCACATTCTGGCTCCTGCTGCGCCAGTTTGTGAAGGAGAAGCTGCTAAAGAAGGCAAAGGTGCCTGCTGCACTCCTGGAGGTCACGGTGGCGGACACTGGTAAGTAACACGTGGGGCTGGAACAGCCACCACCCCCCTCTGTCCTCTCTGCCAAGGCCATCACTCTGCCTTCTGTCCTGTTCCGCAGAGCCCACACAGACTCAGACGCTGCTGCGGAGCCTGGGGGAGCTGGTCACAGGCATCTATGCCAAGTACTGGATCTATGTGTGCGCCGGCATGTTCATCGTGGTCAGCTTTGCTGGCCGCCTGGTTGTCTACAAAATCGTCTACATGTTCCTCTTCCTGTTGTGCCTCACCTTGTTCCAGGTGCCCACGGCGATGGGCAGGGAGGGCTAGTGAGCGGGCTCTGTTCCTCGCTTGCCCCGCTCACCGGTCACCACTTGCAGGTCTACTACAGCCTGTGGAGGAAGCTGCTCCGGGTCTTCTGGTGGCTGGTGGTGGCCTATACCATGCTGGTGCTCATTGCAGTGTACACCTTCCAGTTCCAAGACTTCCCCACCTACTGGCGCAACCTCACGGGCTTTACGGATGAGCAGTGAGTCGGGGGCTGCAGCGGCACTTTCCCTCGTCCCTACCCCACGCCTCGGCTCTGTTCCTGCTCACAGTGGGCGCTGGGGCAGGGCAGAGTGGGGTACTGACGGCTTTCTTCTGCCAGGTTGGGAGACCTGGGCCTGGAGCAGTTCAGCGTGTCGGAGCTCTTCTCCAGCATCCTCATCCCTGGCTTCTTCCTGCTGGCCTGCATCCTGCAGCTGCACTACTTCCACCGGCCCTTTATGCAGCTCACTGACCTAGAGCACGTGCCCCCACCAGGCACCCGCCGCCCTCGATGGGCTCACAGGTTCACTGCCTTCCAGGGCCGTGGGGGCGCAGTGTTTTCTTAGTCGGTGTTATGGGGTGAGATGGCCATTCTCAGTCTGGACAGGAGCTGTGATGCTCTGGTTCCTGTACACTCAGGATAGAGTCACAGATGACAGTGGGGAGGCTGTGCGGGAACGGGGGCTTCCCCGGGGAAAGAAGAGACAGGAACACAGGAAGGAAGTGACTCTTGGTCTCTCCCAGGCAGGACGCAGTGAGCGAGGCCCCTCTGCTACAGCAGCAGGAGGAGGAGGAGGAGGTCTTCAGGGATGATGGGCTGGGCATGGATGGGCCCCACCAGGCCATGCAGGTCCCTGAAGGTGAGTCTGGAAAGGGTGGGCAGAACACAGCCCCACCAGGCACACAGGGTGCCAAGAAGTGGGCCTGTGTTCAGCTCTGCCACCTCCTGGATATGGATTTGAGGAAGGCACACATAAGCCCCAGGAGTCCCAACCCTCCTTTCTGGCCCTGCCTCTTTCTCCTTGAGCCCAAGCTCCTCTTCACCTCTATCCCTTCCATACTGAGCTCCACCCCACCCCATCCCTGCTAAGCCTCATCCTCCCCATCAAGCCCTACCTACTCGCCTCTCCTTACTGAACCCTACTCTCTCCACCAGCATTGAGCCCCTCCCCTTGTACAGTCTGCCCTCTTCCCAAAGCCCACTGAGTTTCTATCTCCTTCCTAAGCCCCACCCCTCCTCACTGAGCCCCACCTCCACAGGTGCAGCCAGCAAGTGGGGCCTGGTGGCTGACCGGCTGCTGGACCTAGCCGCAAGCTTCTCCGATGTCCTCACTCGCATCCAGGTGTTTGTGCGGCGCCTGCTAGAACTGCACATCTTTAAGCTGGTCGCCTTCTACACTGTCTGGGTGGCCCTGAAAGAAGTGAGTGTAGCATCCTGGGCTCGGTTTCCTTGTCTGAAGCAGGGCCAGTCACTCCTGGCCTGGTTTTGCTGGCTGCCCTAGAGCCAGGCCCGACTGGTCGTGGCAGTTGTCCTGGAGTGCAGTCCAGGTGCTGCCTGGTTTGCCCACTGCCGCCCGTTCCCGCAGGTGTCTGTGATGAACCTGCTGCTGGTGGTGCTGTGGGCCTTTGCTCTGCCGTACCCACGCTTCCGGCCCATGGCCTCCTGCCTCTCCACCGTGTGGACCTGTATCATCATCGTGTGCAAGATGCTCTATCAGCTCAAGATTGTCAACCCACACGAGTACTCCAGCAACTGCACAGAGGTGTGGGCAGGGGGCTTCCCCAGGGCCCAGAGGGCTTCCCCAGGATGAGTTGTCCCGACTGGAGTGATTTCTCATGGAATGTGGAGACACTGGGCCAGTGACTCCTGTAACCAGAGTAGAGAGGCCCTCGGGATAGGTGTGCCTAGATATTCACCTGGTTCTGCCCTTTCTATTTGCGCTTCTGTTTACACCCATGGCCTTGGCCTGTCCCCTTCCCCAGCAAGGTGGCCCCAAGACTGACAGCCCAATAAACCTATTCTGGACCCATCCTGAAGCTTCAGCCATGGGATAGGTTTAAGATAGCACCACAGTCCCTACTCCATCCTGACCTGGGACCTAGGGCTTATGCTCACCCCTCTCTGCAGCCCTTTTCCAACAGTACCAACCTGCAGCCCATGGAGATCAACCAGTCTTTGCTGTACCGTGGCCCTATCGACCCTGCCAATTGGTTTGGGGTGCGGAAGGGCTTCCCCAACCTGGGCTATATCCAGGTGAGTGAGGACTAGCAGCCAGGGCAGATGGTCCCCTGATGGTCCCTGATGGTCCCCACTGACTCCTGGCCCTGCCTACACAGAATCACCTACAGATCCTTCTGCTGCTGGTGTTTGAGGCTGTGGTATACCGGCGCCAAGAGCACTACCGCCGGCAGCACCAGCGGGCCCCTCTGCCTGCCCAGGCCGTGTGTGCAGATGGCACCCGCCAGAGGTTGGACCAGGACCTACTTAGCTGCTTCAAATATTTCATCAACTTCTTCTTTTACAAATTCGGGCTGGAGGTGAGGCCGGGTATCCACACATCACTCCTTTCGGCAGGACCGATGGCAGGAGGCTCTGTTGAGCATCTGTAATGATGTCTGAGTGCTCGAAGCACAGCCTACCCTGAGGCTAGCTGAGAGGCTGGCCCACGGTGCTCAGGAAGGCCAGGAGGTGCCCTGGCAGGAGCCGGCCAAGGCTGGCCAGTGTCTGAAGCTAAAGTCTTCCCCAGCCATGGAGCCCTTCATCCCTGAGCCTTGGCCTGCTCCTTCCAGTATGGTGGAGATATGTCTAAGCCTCTGCTGCCCACCTAGGATAGTGGTTTAGGTGACTGGCCCTCCAGTAAAGACGAGCCACTCAGTGACCTCAGGGCAGGGGTCCTCTGAGTCTGTGGACCCAGAGCAGATTAAAGAGTCCTTCCTATCATGTCCATCCCTTGTATTCCCTCCAGATCTGCTTCCTGATGGCTGTGAATGTGATTGGACAACGCATGAACTTCATGGTGATCTTACATGGCTGCTGGCTGGTAGCCATCCTTACACGCCGGCGCCGAGAAGCCATTGCCCGCCTCTGGCCCAATTACTGTCTATTCCTTACATTGTTCCTGCTGTATCAATACCTGCTGTGCCTCGGCATGCCACCCGCACTGTGCATCGGTAAGCCACGGGTTGAAGGGGGGCGTGTGGTTGCTTGGAGAGTCGTGGGCTGCTTCCTGGCCACCCTCTTCCTGGCCACACCTAGATTCCTGTCAAGGGCACCAATTATATTCTCTGTGACCTGCACATTCTCTCTGGGCCACATGAGCCATAATTGTGACATGGCTTGAGGTTGGCTTTCTGAGGGCAGGGCAACCTATCCCTGCAGGGCTGTGGCCTCTCGTGACAGCCTATTGCAACAGTGCCATTGTTAGGTGTGTAGTCTCTATTCAAATGGCACCAGTTTTTTTTTCTTTATTGATTTTTATTGAACTCTACATTTTTCTCTGTTCCCCTCCCTGCCTCTCCCCTTCCTTTCAACCCTACTCCAAGGTCCCCATGCTCCCAATTTATTCAGGAGATCTTGTCTTTTTCTACTTCCCAGGTAGATTAGATCTATGTTTGTTTCTCTTAGTGTCCTCATTGTTGTCTAAGTTCTCTGGGATTGTGATTTATAGGCTACCAGTTCTTTCTTGTAGTTGTGTTCAGTTTGGCCTTTGGCTTCCTTTTGAGCCACCAACCAGCTCTCAAATCATGACACCGAGACTTCTTATTAGCTATGAATGCTCGGCCTCATAGTATATTTGTCCCACTAGCTCTTGTAACTTAAGTTAACCTTTTTCCCTTTATCTGTGTTTTGCCTCGGGACTTTTTAATTTTCTTTCCTTCTGTGCGTCCTTCTTTCCTCCTGTGACTCTGGTTGGGTGGCCGACTGGTCCCTGGTGTCTCCCCCTTTCTCCTTTATTCTCTCAATCCTAGATTCTTCTTCCTACTTATTCTCTCTGCCTGCCAGCCCCACCTAGTCCTCTACTGCCTAGCTATTGGCCATTCAGCTTTTTATTAGACCAGTGGGGTACCTTAGGCAGGCAAGGTAAAACAAATGTATCACATCTTTACCTCATTAAATAAATACAGTATAAACAAATGTATCACATCTTTGCCTAGTTAAACAAATGTATCACATCTTTACATAGTTAAAGTAATATTCCACAACACTGTATTCTCTGGCTCTTTCAACCAGCTTTTCCCATCCCTATGACATTTCTGGAAAGCCAGGCTGGTAGCTTTGCCACATGCCCCAAGGGGTGGATGTGCTTAGCTAGGCATGGGTAACTTTATTGGCATGGGCTTCGTGATGGTTCCATGGAGGTGGTGTGACCCATAACTATAACCAAGCTTGTCCATTTGACCTGTTCACATTTGCCTGCCCACACGATTACCACAGGGTGACTCTGCCCACTGCTCCAGAGATGGTCTTTCTGTCCTCCTGTGTCTTCAGTCTTCCATTAGCTTCTTTGCAGGGGAGAGCTTGCATTTTTCAATTGCCTGTTTAAAGTTTCTTTTAGCATCCTCAGGGTAAAGGTGGAGCCCATGACTTAACACGCGTTAGGCAAGTGCTAGACACTGAGCTACACCCGAGTCCTTCGTCTTTGTTTTCAACAGAGTGGAAACTCCCCAGACTGTCCTCCTGCCCCAGGTTGTGGGAACCCAGTAGGCATCCTTCTCTGCAGCAGGGGTGATTCCTGGGGATTTCCTTGTCCTCTGTGTCCTGGAGGAGTGAACAATCTCCCCTCCCTGTGAGATTGCCTGGGATGTCTCCATAGCTCGGTTATGTACCTGGAACAGTTCCAGACATTTCAGACAAGTTCTGAGAGTGTCCGTGGGGATACCATGTCTTCTTGCTGGTGGCCTTAATCTTCTTGACTCAGCTACAGTGGCATCTGCCAGGTTTTCCCATGGACGTTTGTATTTTTTCCTCATAGTGAATTACTATCACAGGGAGATGCTTTAAGTTTATGCAAATCTCATTTCCCATTCAGCATCTTCTAAAAGAGAGCTAATACTCCTTCTGTTTGTTTATTCAAATGTATGTTCCTGTGCTAAGATAACTGTTTTGTTTTGTTTTGTTTTCCCTTTCTCTACTCTGGAACCATTGCTGTGTGCTTTGTCTCTCAAACCTTCTAGCTTTGGCTATAGGTATTCCCAGCCCTCTCATGGCCTGGTCTTCCCAGGGACATTGGCATTTCCTACTTCTGAGATTCCTGTTTCATCTTGTGCCCCTGGCCACAGAGCCCCAGTGCTATTCAGACAGAGCTATAGGACCGACCTATCATGACTATAACCCTAGGGTGCCACTATCTATGGTCCACATGGCTAGTGGTACCTCCTTCTTCTCTTGAAGCATGGTTTTCTGTGACTCTAACTGGTTCCTTTCTTTCCAGCACCTTCTGAGGTCTTCACTCAATGGTTTTCCAGTTTGTCCCTGTCTTCCTCCAATACCTAGAACACTCTCTTGACATAGTATGAGTTGTACTGTGTCATTCCATCCTTCAGATTTGATGAGTTCACACAGGGCCCTAGTTGGTTCATTTGTTTATTTATTTTGGCTCTTTGAGACAATGTCTCTGTGTAGCCCTGGTGGTCCTGGAACTCAACTCTGTAGACCAGACTGGCCTTGAACTCAGAGATCTGCCTGCCTCTGCTTCCCAAGTGCTGGAATTAAAGGTGTGCACCCCTACTGCCCAGCTTGGGCCCTGGTTCTTGACAAGAATGCCAACCATCCTGCATGCCCTTTATGCATCCCTTCGAAGTCAGCTCTGCCCTTCCTCGGGCACCAGTCTACCTTCTGTCCAGTCCAAGAATGTCACATGGTAGAATTGGTGTAGTATGCTCTGTTGCAATTGGCTTCTCTCTTAGTGGGCGCAATCAAAATTCCTCAGTTGTTTGCTTTCTGTTAGCAGGTGATGACAGGGCCTCTCAGGTGTTCATATTCACTTAGGCAGAATTCTTCCAGGTGTTGTTGCCTCAGCAACAGTATCCAAGGTGTGCCATAGTCGTTGAAGGATTTCTGAATTATTTCCAGCTTTGGGTCATTATTTTACATGTTTCATGCTATTAAATTATTTGAACATAATTCATTCCAAACACTGGCATCTCCTTGGGAGGTACCTGCCTTGTCTCAGGTGAGGCTCACTATGGTCCTGCCCTCTGACCGTTAGTGACCTCTGCCACCTCCAACTCACTCCCCCCAAGACCTGGTGTATCTGTTTAGAAATTCACATCCTGTTAGACTCTCTGTATCCGTGGGTCAGTGTTCTGAAGACTGAGTGGTGTTGAGAACAACTAGTTAACTAGTTAACCACACCGGAATGTGTGACACAGTCATGGCCTCTGAGACTCCTGGTAGCAGAGGGGGGTGAGGACAGCTTGTGCCTTTTCTGATGTGTCCCCCACCCACAGACTACCCGTGGCGCTGGAGCCAGGCTATCCCCATGAATTCCGCTCTCATCAAGTGGCTGTACCTGCCTGACTTCTTCAGAGCCCCCAACTCCACCAACCTTATCAGTAAGTGCAACCCCACCACTCCCTCCAGGATACCTGCCCACCCCACAGGAGAGTGTAAAGACTCCATAGGCAGGGTGCTTGTTAGATACACAGGGACCTGTGACTGGAGCCAGCAAGGGGACAAGTTGTCTAGGTGTTGACAGTTGAGTGGTGCTTTCTTCCATAGGAGAGCCATGCCACCCCACAGCCTCATCCAGATGGGGCTCATACAAATAAAACATGTCAAGCGAGTGTATGGATGAACACAGTGTGGTCATAGGTGTGCACACTGATGGCCCCACAGATTGCAGGGAGATGTACAGCAGCCCATGCTCCCTGATGCATGTGCACGTGCACAGCACACAGAGACCAGCGTGTCCCATTTCCAGCTCTTACGTGTAGACGCTTTCTCGGCTGTGAAATGGGAGCGGCCCCTCAGCCCCTCAGCCCCTGGCAGCCCATCCTTTCTCACCTGCAAGCAGCCAGCATTAGCAGCTCTCCTGTCCTGCAGGTGACTTTCTCCTGCTGCTCTGCGCCTCTCAGCAGTGGCAGGTATTCTCGGCTGAGCGTACAGAGGAGTGGCAGCGCATGGCTGGCATCAACACTGACCACCTGGAGCCCCTGCGAGGGGAGCCCAACCCTGTACCCAATTTCATCCATTGCAGGTAGGTCCCATTCTGCCCAGTCTGAAGCCCCTGCTAAGATGGGATAGCTGGCCTGACCCAGCAACCTCAGTGATATCCCCACTTGCCAGGTCCTATCTGGATATGCTGAAGGTAGCCGTCTTCCGCTACCTGTTCTGGCTGGTGCTTGTGGTGGTGTTTATCACAGGGGCCACCCGCATCAGCATCTTTGGGCTGGGGTACCTGCTGGCCTGCTTCTACCTGCTGCTCTTCGGTACTGCTCTGCTACAGAAGGACACACGGGCCCAGCTCGTGCTGTGGGACTGCCTCATCCTCTATAACGTCACGGTCATCATCTCCAAGAATATGCTCTCGGTGAGCAGACTGCCCACCCAACCCTGCCCCAGACCTCCCCAGGAGCCCTGGATTAACCTGCCCCTCTCCCGGCCCCAGCTCCTGTCCTGTGTCTTCGTGGAGCAGATGCAGAGCAACTTCTGCTGGGTCATCCAGCTCTTCAGCCTTGTGTGCACAGTGAAAGGCTACTACAATCGTGAGTGGGCAAGAAATGTGGGTGAGGGGCAGGCACAAGCCTCTCCACTGCTTCTGGTGCTAACCCCTAGCCTTGCTGGCCTCCGCTTCACAGCCAAAGAGATGATGAGCAGAGACCGGGACTGCCTGCTGCCTGTGGAGGAAGCCGGTATCATCTGGGACAGCGTCTGTTTCTTCTTCCTGCTACTGCAACGGCGCATCTTTCTCAGCTACTACTTCCTGCACGTCAGTGCTGACCTGAAAGCCACCGCCCTGCAGGCCTCCAGGTCTGCCTTGCTTCTTTGCCCTGGGGTAGGGTAGCGTCCCTCATCCTCAGGACAAGTTTCCCCTTGGACAACATCTCTCGATCCTGTCACCAAAAGGGAAAGCAAAGGACCCCTAGCACCTTGGTATCATCAGAGCTGCCCTTACTGCCCATGTCTGAGAAGACAATGTGGCCCTGCAGTGGTTTAGACCAACATATGACCCAAATTGTCCTGAGTGTCTCCCACTGGAGGGCTATGACATGGTATCATGCTCCCAACAGAGGTCTCTGCCCCTGGAACTGAACTTAGGGCCAGCAGCTTCATTTACCTACCTCAGAGCTGCCACCCAATGTCCCTTCCTGTGATGGTGTACTGCCCCAGGAAAACAGGTGGCAAAAGATATTTCTTCTCACGTGGCTGCAGGTATCTCCCAGCATATGCCTCAGTAAGAGTAGGAGGACCAGCCAGGCTCCCTAGGGGCAGGGGCTTGAGTTCGGCCAGTCCTAGAGGTAGAGAAAACCCGTGCATCTAGAGGGAAGTGCTGAGGTCTCGCTCTTCCCTGCAGGGGTTTTGCCCTCTACAACGCAGCCAACATTAAGAGCATCAACTTCCACCGCCAGACTGAGGAGAAGTCACTGGCCCAGCTGAAAAGACAGTAGGTGTCATCTGGGCTAGGGACGCTTTGATCCTTCTGGCCAGCCTGGTACTCAGAGCTCCTTCCTGCTCACAGGATGAAGCGCATCCGTGCCAAACAGGAGAAGTACAGGCAGAGCCAGACAAGCCGTGGTCAGCTCCAGTCCACAGACTCCCAAGATCCCAGCCAGAGGCCAGGTAAGCATGTGCTGTGGAGACCACGCCCTACTTGGGAGGCTGGTATCTTAGAGGCTATTGGCTGTAGGAGCTCCCACAGCAAGCATGGACAGAACCCCGCAGCTCAGAGGAACCCCCCCCCCACATACATACACTGCATCCAGGCATGTTCATGCTGCTGGAGCCTCTTTGCACCTGTGCAAGTGCTGTGCCATAGGCCCCACACCCTTGTCCTGTCCTGTGCTACGTGTAAGTGGTATGCTTCAGGACCCAGTCCTGTGCCATGTGTTCCCCTCTGTCCCAGCAGGCCATATGGCCACCTGGGACTGTCCACCTGCACTTGTGTCCCCTCTCCATCCCTTCAGGGCTCTGAGACGTGGCACTACATGGAACCTTGTCACTGCAGGAGTTCTGTGTCTGTTTCTGCCTTTGCCATGTGCCCTCGTGCCTAAGATAGGCTGCCCTTCCAGCCTCCCTTGCTTGTTCACGCTTGCCTTGCCCCTCCACAGGGCCTGACAGCCCAGGGGGCTCCTCCCCGCCACGGAGACAGTGGTGGCGCCCCTGGCTGGACCACGCCACAGGTATCTGGCCTTCACCCCTCTGTACTTGTGCTATTGACCCCATGCCTACTAGCTTTTCCTTGTCCTGTCTGGTCACGTCAGACTCTCTGACCTGTGTTCTGTGCATGGACCACCTTCCCTTTCCTGCTGAACCCTGGATGGGATGGTTCTAGTGGAAAGTGGGGCACTCAAACAAGGCCATGTGGGTGGAAGATGCTGAGGGGGAGCATCATTCTTAACAACGGGTCTGCTACCACCCAAGTCGAAACTTAAGATAGGAACTCTAGGATTTTTCGGGTCTGGCTGGGGAAGAATCAGCTCTGCCAGGGAGTCCAGCTCTCACATACACATACCCTTTCCTGTCCCTGCTGACTACAGTCATCCACTCTGGGGACTACTTCCTGTTTGAGTCGGATAGCGAGGAGGAAGAGGAGGCCCTACCTGAGGACCCCAGGCCTGCAACTCAGAATGCCTTCCAGGTAAGTTGGAGCCATGCCTTCCTGCTCTGTCTATGGAGTTCCTGAATGGGGCAGTGTGGAAGGACAGATATCCAAGGGCCTTGGAGTCCAGCTCCTATATATCACAGAAGTCCGCCTAGCCCATCAGACCTGTCCAGGTAACTGGGGAAACAGGCTGTAGATATGAGAGTCATAGGTAGCCCCTCTACTACCTTTCATGAAAATCCTGGCTCTGACACCCTCCTCCTGGGCTCTATGAGTGCCACCTGATCTGAGAGAAAGGCTACATGTGTTTGGATACTGGTGTTTAGGAGAGGCCCTGGTTCTGAGAGATAGGTCATGCTGGGCAGCTGCATGTCTGCCTTCCAATTATCAGTCTCTTGAGTCCGTTTCCAGAGAGGCTTGAGGAGGATAAGACCCACAGCTGGATAGAGAGCAGGAGCTAAGGATCTGATATGGCTGTCCCTCCGTCCTCTTCCTTGGGAGGGGACCGTGATGCTAGGCTGAATGGATCTCTCAGCTCGAGATGCCAGAGTTCTAACCAGGAAATCTGGCTTGCAGATGGCATACCAGGCATGGGTAACCAATGCCCAGACGGTGCTGAGGCAGCGTCGGGAACAGGCACGGCAGGAGCAGGCAGGACAGCTGACTTCTGGTGAGTTGTGCCTGGGGATACTCCAGTGGGGGAGCTGCAGGGCAGGGCTACCTGGTGCTGATTATCCCTGTGCCCAGGAGGTGACTTGAGCCCAGAGGTGGAGCCAGCAGAGGCCCCAGAGGACGAGATGGCAGGTGTGTGGCCTTGCTGGGAAGAGGGCAGGGGGCTGAAGGCTCTTGTGACCAGCCAACCCTCCAGCCCCATCCTGCTCTCTTTATAGGCCGCAGTCACATGATGCAGCGTGTGCTGAGCACCATGCAGTTCCTGTGGGTGCTGGGCCAGGCCACAGTAGATGGGCTAACACGCTGGCTGTGCACGTTCACAAAGCACCACCGCACCATGAGTGACGTGCTGCGTGCAGAGCGCTATCTGCTCACCCAGGAACTTCTGCGGGTAAGGGCCCCTTGCGCCAAGCCCCTCCTATACCTCATCAAGGCCACACCCCATAGCTACTCCCTGCTAAGCGCCTGTGAGCAGAGCTGGGCCCATCCCAGTGGCCTGAGAGCTTTTCCATGCTCTCCACAGAGTGGAGAGGTCCGCCGAGGGGTGCTAGACCAACTTTATGTGAGTGAAGCCGAGACCACACTGTCAGCAGGTCCCGTGGAGACGCGTGATGGACCCAGCACAGCCTCAAGGTTGGTGCAGGGCCTGAGGGACTTGGGGTGAGCCAGGGTTCCCGTTTCTGATTGTCCTCTGGCCCCAAGCAGGGACTGAACCCTGAGCTGCTGACAGGTCATCAGGGTACAGCACTGTTCAGTCTCAGCTACTCCTTGTATTTCTCCAGGCACCATTTCTCTCCTTCCCCAGAGCCTAAGAATTGGCCCTCTCTGTGCCCTTTCCTTCCACAGTGGGCTGGGAGCCGAAGAGCCTTTGAGTAGCATGACAGATGACACCAGCAGCCCCCTGAGCACAGGCTACAACACCCGCAGTGGCAGTGAGGAGATTATCACCGATGCTGGGGACCTCCAGGCTGAGACCTCTCTGCACGGCTCCCAGGAGCTTCTAGCCAATGCTCGCTCACGGATGCGCACAGCCAGTGAGCTGCTCCTGGACAGGTGTGGCAGGTTTTCGAGGGAGTTCTCCTGAGCAGGAAGCCCAGTGGGAGGAGCTAGGTGAAGGAGGCAGGAACTGGCTAGGCCTCAGGTCAGACTGTTGCCATGACTGCAGGCTGGGCTCTGCAGCCAAGGGGTTCTTCTGGCTCTTGTCCCCACACTCCTGTGGTCTTGTGGCAGGCGCCTACACATCCCCGAGCTGGAGGAGGCTGAGCAGTTTGAAGCACAGCAGGGCCGGACGCTGCGGCTGCTGAGAGCCTTGTACCAGTGTGTGGCGGCACACTCAGAGCTGCTTTGCTACTTCATCATCATCCTCAACCACATGGTGACAGCCTCAGCTGCCTCCCTGGTGCTGCCCGTGCTCATCTTCCTGTGGGCCATGCTGACCATCCCGAGACCCAGCAAGCGCTTCTGGATGACAGCCATCGTCTTCACTGAGGTGGGTGACCGCTTGTAGGGTTGGGTCTGGGCCACTTGGCCCATGCTAAGTGCTCTGTCCTGCAGGTCATGGTGGTCACCAAGTACCTGTTCCAGTTTGGCTTCTTCCCCTGGAATAGCTACGTGGTGCTGCGGCGCTATGAGAACAAGCCCTACTTCCCTCCACGCATCCTGGGTCTTGAGAAAACTGACAGCTATATCAAGTATGACCTGGTGCAGCTCATGGCCCTTTTCTTCCACCGCTCCCAGCTACTGGTGAGCCCACAGGCCAGTGCAGGGGTGGCGGGGGCTCCTTGGAAACGCCAGAGATTCTTGAGCCCAGTGGTGAGGCTGAATACTTGAGTGACCCAGCGTGGGTCAGCCTCCTGATTGCTCGTCCATATTCTCCATAGTGCTATGGCCTCTGGGACCATGAGGAGGATAGTTTCTCCAAGGACCAATGCAGGAATGGTGAGAAGGACCAGGAGGCTGAGGAAGAGTCAGAAGCTATGCTGGAATCACAGCCTGATGCAGGCACTGAGCATTCGGAGGAGCTGGTGTTGGCTGGTACCCCCAGGGACCACATCCAAGGGAAAGGGAGCGTCAGATCCAAGGATGGGATCCAAGAGCCCTTAGAGGACCTCAGGCCCCAGCAGATGAGGCACATCAACATACGCTTCAGGAGGAAGAAAAAGACCCCAGGATCCAAAGGAACAGCAGCTATAGGTGAGAGCCCAGACTAGACCCCTGCTAGATTCCTGGGAAGGGAGGAGACACAGATGACCCTTCAGTTGGAGATGGTCAGCCCAGCACAGGGACAACCCATTAGGAAGGACACAACTGCCCAGTACTCTCCCTGTATCTGTCCTTGGAGTTGTCCCTATACCCAGGTCGAGATGTCTATAGGCCTGGGCTGAAGTCTCAAGCCTACCCCAAAAAAGAACACAGCAGAAGTTGCTCCCTCACTGGTGACTGTGGGGAGGTTCCTGTGCTGTCTGTAAAGTGGGTGATGTCAGCTTGTTGGCGTGGACACAGTCCCTGGTGGGTTCAGGTGGGTTCACTGGCATTCCCCTGTACATACACACTCACAGAGGCTGAGGAGGAGGAAGAGGGGAAAGAAGCTGCAGGGAGAAAGAGCCCACGGCATACTCGAGGGAGAGTGAAGGTCCAGGAAAGAATGAAGGCAGCTGGGCGCTGGCTGAAGAGCTTCTGCCTGGCACTGTGAGTGACCTGGCTGGGGTTGGTGGGCACTGGGGCAGGAAAGTGGTCCCTAGCTGGATACCGATCCCTCGGAGGCTGTCCATCCACAGAGTTCAGAGCATCTACCAACCCCTGCGGCGCTTCTTCCGTGACATTCTGCACACCAAGTACCGAGCGGCCACTGACGTCTATGTGCTCATGTTCCTGGCCGACATTGTCGACTTCATCATCATTATCTTTGGTTTCTGGGCTTTTGGGGTAAGTGGGCATGGGACCCCAGAGTGGAAAGCCGGCTTCTAGGCCTTTGGAGCACATGGGCTCAGAACTCCGGGGTGCAGTACAGCTCTATCTCCCCAATCTGTGCCCTCTACTGCAGAAGCACTCTGCTGCCACGGACATTGCGTCCTCGCTGTCAGATGACCAGGTGCCGGAGGCCTTCCTGTTCATGCTGCTGGTCCAGTTCAGCACCATGGTCATTGACCGTGCTCTCTACCTGCGCAAGACTGTGCTGGGCAAGCTGGCTTTTCAGGTGGTCCTGGTGGTGGCCATTCACCTCTGGATGTTCTTCATCTTACCAGCTGTCACCGAGAGGTAGGTGGTGTGAGGCACTGCCCCCAGGAGCCTCAGTCTACCCTGAGGCACTGTATGTTCTGGGTGTGGCCCAGCTTGGGTTGGCCTCCAGAACTGTTTCTGTCAGGTTCACCTTCCCTGACATCCTGTCCTGTTCCATTCAGAATGTTCAACCAGAATGCGGTGGCCCAGCTGTGGTACTTTGTGAAGTGCATTTACTTTGCCCTGTCTGCCTACCAGATCCGCTGCGGCTACCCCACCCGTATCCTAGGCAACTTCCTTACCAAGAAGTACAATCATGTAAACCTCTTCCTTTTCCAGGGGTGAGTGTGGTCTGCCTAGGGATCATGAAGAGCAAGTGGAAGCCATGGTAGGTTGTCCCTGCTGACGGAACCTTGGCCTTGGCAGGTTCCGACTAGTGCCGTTCCTGGTGGAGCTGCGGGCAGTCATGGACTGGGTGTGGACTGACACTACACTGTCCCTGTCCAACTGGATGTGTGTGGAAGACATCTACGCCAACATCTTCATCGTCAAGTGCAGCCGAGAGACAGAGAAGGTGCCGGGGCAGAGGATGGATGGGCATCTCTTGGGTTTACAACATGCACAGCAGTCCAGAGAAAGAGGCTCCCTAGAGCTCATGGACAGTTGCAGTGGGTCTAGCGGTCAGCGGGGGACAGTGGACTGGGCCCTTGGGTTTGAGTGGTGGAGCAGGCAGATATTAGCAGTGTTACCAGGGCTGTGTTTCGTGGGTTAGTATATTCACCAAGTGCACGTCCTCACCACTGCAGCCGGCTTGAGGATAGCCCCGCCCCACAAAGAAACCTTGTCCCCTTTCTTAGTTGCTCCCCATCTCCCCTCTCCACCCCTGGTGGTCTGTAGTTTCCTTCCTGTCCGTGGGTGGGTTTGCCTGTTGGCTTTCTCCCCTCAGCAGCGTTCTTGAGGTTCTTCCTTGGAGTGGCTCAGGATCCACTCCTTAGACCCATGTAATAGACTCCAGAGTGCAGAAACTCCAGTGTGTCTACCTTTCCACGGTGGACGGCTGCTGTTTTCACTGTGTGTCAACCTACACATGGCACTTATGAGGTCACTGTTCAGTCATTTGGAACTGTTTCTCAAGTGGCGACATCTCTCTCACCAGCAAACTGAAGTTCCAGAGTTTGACAGTTCATGTGCTGCTGGCCGATTATCCTTAGAGAATCATCTATTCAGGTCACACCCTAGATGTGCTCAGGTCATCTGTTAGATTTGTAAGCATTCTTTGTAGGCACTGGCTATGCCATCCCACCACATGGCTGCTCTGCACTCCCCCACGCTTCTGTGTATGTGTGTGGGTATGCGCACCAGTGCAGGTGCCCATGGAGGGCACCAGAGGGCACCAGATTCCCCTGGAGCTGGAGCTGGAGCTGGAGTTGCAGGCAGTTGTGAGCCACCCTACATGAGTTCTGGAAACTGAACTCTGGGCTTCTACAAGAGCAGTCCACCCTCATTTTCACTTTTGAAACCCAGGTTAATTTAAAAAACTCTTTTCCCTTTTATGTTCACTTCTGGTGTTCCCCAAAGGTCCCCAGCCATAAGATTGCAGAGATGTCTGTCTTCTGGGAAATGTAAACCCACATCAAACTCTCTGCTCCAACATCCTTGCTTGCCACTGTGCAGAAAGTAGGTTCCCCTTCACTAAAGCACCTGATCCTATTCAGGGTTATTCCTGGACCCCAGGCTTATTCGGTGACATCAGGTTGAGGCTTACAGCCTGCAGCCAAGAGCCTGGGAGGGTGACCAGTATCTCCCTTCCAGAAATACCCACAGCCCAAGGGACAGAAGAAGAAGAAAATTGTCAAGTATGGTATGGGTGGCCTCATCATCCTCTTCATCATTGCCATTATCTGGTTCCCACTGCTCTTCATGTCCCTGATACGCTCTGTGGTGGGTGTTGTCAATCAGCCCATTGATGTCACTGTTACCCTCAAGTTGGGTGGCTATGAGGTGAGTAGCCGGCCTCCAGCCCACCTTCTCCACTAGCGAGGCTACACCCACTCCTTGTGGACTACGGATGGCTCCATACTGATCATGCATCTCATCCCCAGCCACTGTTCACCATGAGTGCCCAGCAGCCATCTATAGTGCCTTTCACGCCCCAGGACTACGAGGAGCTGTCCCAGCAGTTTGACCCCTACCCAGTAAGTGGCCTGCACTGTATCCACTTGGTACAAGGTGGGCTGGCAGGAAAAAGGTGGCCTGCTGCCCCCTAACCGAGGTATGCTCCACACAGCTAGCCATGCAGTTCATCAGCCAGTACAGTCCTGAGGACATTGTCACTGCACAGATTGAGGGCAGCTCTGGGGCACTGTGGCGCATCAGCCCCCCAAGCCGGGCGCAGATGAAGCAGGAGCTGTACAATGGCACTGCTGACATCACTCTGCGCTTCACCTGGAATTTCCAAAGGTGGGTCCTATGCTTACAGAGCTGTGGGGGATGCCCCACACTGCCTAATACTGCCCTCCCCGCAGAGACCTGGCCAAGGGTGGCAAGGTGGAGTATACCAACGAGAAGCACACCTTGGAGCTGGCCCCCAACAGCACAGCACGGAGGCAGCTGGCCGAACTGCTCGAGGGCAGGCTTGACCAGTCAGTGTGAGTGCAGACCACTGTGGGCAGGTGGGCAGGAGGGCTTAAGATGCCCCTGACTTGCTGACTCCTCCCACAGCGTCATTCCCCACCTCTTCCCTAAGTACATTCGTGCTCCCAATGGACCCGAAGCCAACCCAGTGAAGCAGCTGCAGCCAGGTGAGTGTGGAATCAGGGTGCTGGGATTCAGCCTAGGCCAGGGATGGGTGACCCCCAACTCTAACTACCCCGCTCAACTCAGATGAGGAAGATGACTATCTTGGTGTGCGTATCCAGCTGCGGAGGGAACAAGTGGGCACAGGGGCTTCTGGGGCTCAAGCAGACACAAAGGCCTCTGACTTCCTCGAGTGGTGGGTGATCGAGCTGCAGGACTGCCAGACTGACTGCAACCTGCTGCCCATGGTCATCTTCAGTGACAAGGTCAGCCCTCCTAGCCTCGGCTTCCTGGCTGGCTATGGGTGAGTACTGCAGAGGAACCTCCTAGAGCCCCCAGGGCAGTTCTGAGTAGTGGCGGCTCACATGCCTCTCCCAACAGGATCGTGGGGCTATACGTGTCCATTGTGCTGGTCATTGGCAAGTTTATGCGGGGCTTCTTCAGTGACATCTCACACTCCATCATGTTCGAGGAGCTGCCCTACGTGGACCGCATTCTCAAGCTATGCCAGGATATCTTCTTGGTGCGGGAGACCCGTGAGCTGGAGCTGGAGGAGGAGCTGTATGCCAAGCTCATCTTCCTATACCGCTCACCAGAAACCATGATCAAGTGGACACGTGAGAAGGAGTAGGAGCCCAGCTCCTGGGCACCGGGAATGAAGGAGCTGCCCCAGGGCAGCATGGCCACCAGGGCTGACAGCGCTCCTTGGAGAGGAGTGTAGCTGCCTGAGGCCGCGAGCTGTGACACATCCTCCTGGCCCATGTAAGCCCTGATGATGCTGCTGTCAAAGGGACACTGGGTCCCTTACCTGTTGCGTCCCCACCCACCTGCTGGGCTGGGGGCCCAGTGTAGCTCAGGGCTAGCCACACTGGGTCTGGGGGCCTGGCTCTCCCTTCCCACAGTACTGTAGAGTTTTCTAAGTAAAAACATTTTTATTTATACAAGTGGACAGTTATAGACCAATCCCAGTGTTCTCGCCTTCCTGCTTGATGGCTCTGCTTTCTTCCTCCTCTTCCTCATCATCATTGTCTGTAATCAGATACTCCTGAATTTCCTTAGAGACCCAGGCCCTAAGGGAGACTGCAGTGAGAATCAGTCCTGGGCGTCTCCCCAGAGGTCTCCCCAAAGAACAGGCATTACCTCTGACTGCGAAGCTGAGCCTCGGCCAGGACATAGGGTGGCAATGGGTCCAGGGAGGGCTACAAGAGACAGCAATGTGAGGAACCATGGGGACTATAGGGACAGCTCATAGGGACATACGGACAGGCACTCACCATGTCCTTCATGTTTACCCGGCAGCCATAACACAGCTGTTCTATGACACAGGCCTGTGCATCCCCCCTGTAGAAGCAGAACTGAACTTGTGTGCCTGGTCTCATCTGAACTCTGTTTAAGGCCACAATCTTTCTGCCCCCTCCACCCCTGTCCATAGGGCAGGACACAGGCAGTGTCTTACCTCCTGCCAACTCCCCTGTGGCAACTCTGGGCCTGACCCTCCCCTGCACCACAGCAGGGGGTGGTAGGTATCCCAGCCTCAGCAGGCAGCATCTGGGAGAGATGTGAGGAGGACTGAGCCCCAAAAGCCGTGGCACTGTCTGCAACAGAGAGGGTTTGAGGGAACCCTGGGGCAGCCAAATTACCCCCCCCCCAAGCACTCAAAGAAGGCCCTGCACGCACCAGCAGTGTCAATGTCCAGTGCACACATGCAGAGGAGGCAGCTGGGGCTGGCGGGGCCAGAGGTACAGCCCTCCCGGGGAGCCTTGACCAGCTTCTCACTTGTCCTGTTGGCAGGTGCACAGGCAAACAGGGACAGGTAACAAGTATGTCCCCAGTCATGGGTTCTGCGCCCTTCAAGTGTGGGCAGCAGGCTCAGCAGCACCCCCAGTGGCACACACACCTGTATACAGTACTGACTGTAGAGGGGAACAGAGTCTGCAACCTCAGGATAAAGGCTTCCATCAGCCGGTGGATGCTAGCCTTTTCTGGAGCCTAGGGACAATCAGATAGGGATTTTAGAAGGGCCGAGGACCACCTAAAGCTCAAGTACCACGGGCTTCACATGGCCAGCCCGAGGGGACTAAGATCAGCATAGGATTTACAGTGTGGATACAGGTCCTCTTGCCACCTCTTCACCTCAGGGACAGACTAACCCTCTCCCTCCAAGCCACCTCCTTAGAGGTACCAGCCTGCTCCTCCAAGGTACCAGCCTGCTCTTCCAAGGTACAAGGCATGCTTGGAGGGCCCCTAGATACATGGACACTGCTACTGGCCTTTTCAGAGGCAGTGCTAGAGTCGCAGAGAACCAGCTGGGACAAGGCCAGTCCTAGGACAGGAAGGGCTGAAGCTGGCTGGCAAGGACTCAAGGTCTGACAGTGCACCAGGGATTTCTGACCCTGTATGGAGGGGCTGCCCCCAACCAGCCCACGCACTTCTCCACAGGCCCACCTTGGTATCGATGGCTGGTGTGAAGACCGAGGGAACGCCAAACAGGCGGTTGTAGAAGGCCACTTCCTTCAGGGTGTGGTCCCGCATAGGCCTCACCAACACCACATCCCCATACCGCTCATCTGAGAAGCCCTGGGGAGCAGACACTATGGCTCAAATCCTAGCATACCTCCTATTACTGCCACTGCCAACTATGGTTGGGTCTCAGGCCTCTCTACTTGGAAGACCCCAGGATAACACAGAAGTGCTTTCAAAGGAAGGAAGACAAAGAGGCAAGGGACACCATGACCTCTAGGCCCCGCATACCGTGTCCCAGGCAAGGAAGGCTCCTCTCCCCAAGGCCAGGTTGGTCATAAGCTTGATGGCCAAGCGGGTACAGCTCTCCCCAGTCATCACCTTGCAGTAGCCATGGGTTCGGGCTACATGCACAATCAGATGGGTCCTGTGATGGGGTGAATTACAGAAGCTGGAGCTGGAGTCCTACAAGCCAGGCAGGGCTAGGGGTGCTGCACTCACCTCAGGGTCTGCAGAAGCTCCTCTTTGGCTGTCAGCGTCTTTATGGAACTGAACAACCTAGACAAGGCCTCAGTCTGAGCAGCTGTGGGGAACCCACCCATGCCTAGGGGCTCCTGGCTGTGGGTTGGGTGTGACTGATCCTCCCCCTGAGCTGGGCTGGCACAGCCCTCAGACCCTAGCACATGCTGCTGCTGCAGGAAGCTGTCCACAGCCGTTTTGTAGGCCTCCTCTGTCCCTGCGGGCTCTTGGGAAGCACAGCACAGCACGGATGATGGCAAGCTGAACACCTTCCAGGGTGTAAGAATGGATATTGAGGTCAAGGCCATACCAGCCCTCTGAAACAGCAGGAAAGCCAAGGCCCAGGGCAAGAGGCCCACAGGATGGCTCCAATAAGCAAGAATGTGGCCCTGATGGGTACCCCTCCAAGGTTACCACAGGTCACCACCTGGGCAGACCCACCTACCTCCTCTAAGGCAACTACATGCCACGGGAAGCCAGTGTTCTGCAGGATCAGCTTCACCTCAGCCAAGGTCTTCACCCTGTCCTGTAGGCTCTGGCCACAGGCTGCTCCCTCTGTAAAACCCAGGCAGTAAGTATGTCAGATTCACAGAGGAAGTGGAACAGACGGAGGTGGTCAGTGCCACACAGAAGTCACAGCAAGTCTACTCTTCAGACATTTTGTTTCTTTGTATTTTGAGATAGGGTTTCTCTGTAGCTTTTAGAATCTGTCCTAGAACTCACTCTGTAGACCAGGCTGGCCTAGAACTCACAAAGATCTGTCTGTCTCTGCCTCCAGAGTGCTGGGATTAAAGGCGTGCGCCACCACCACCCAGCCAGAGAAAATTTCTGTAAGGGTAGGACTGGCTTCCCTCACAGCTAAAGAAACTGCCTAGTCTTTCATCCCCAAAGACCAGTTCTAAACTCATCTTCAATCCCTGGGCCCTTCAATAGAGCTGGGAAGGCACCGCTGTCCCCAGTGTATCCCCTAAAGGGGCTGTTGAGGTTCACCAGTCATTGCTGGGGACTGAATAGAGGAGCGGCCCAACATACCATCAACATAGATGACTCCTGGCACAAAGCGTAGTCGTTTTGCAGAATCCTGACTCAGACCCTGGAAGAGAAGTGTCGGGACTCAGGCCTAGCCAAAAGCATTTCTCTGGACTTCAGACTCTCCAGACAGTGGACAAAACTGCCTGGGTCTCCCCTCAGAGGGGTGTGTATGGGCCAAGTCTTCCTCCCACAGGAGAAAGTATGGGTCTGTCTTCCTTCCTATAGATGGATCAATGGGTCTGGGTCTCCCTTCCCCACAGGAGAAGATAGTGGTTAAGTCTTCCCTCCCATATGAGGGCCTGCCCTGTCAGTATCAGAAACTTTAGAACCCACCCTCTCTAGTCTGTTTCTGACACCTATGCAGCCTGAGACAACCAGCTGGACCATGGGGCAATGGGGGCACTGTACCACCTGCTGAGCACCTCAGAACCCTCACAAAGTGTTTGGTAGGTTAAGAACCATGGGAGGCAGGGGCAGAGAAGATTCCAAGGGGAGCGGGGTCAGGCACTGACAAATGGCTTCATGGTGAGCTCCTCCACATGTACAGCTTTAGGGGAGCAGCAGATACGACAAAACCCCAGAACTACAGGGTGTTCCCAATGGAGCAGCACTGTCACTTAGGTCAGACTGCTGACTCCGATCAACCACAGCCTTGACTCTTCTGCCGCTCTATGGTGAAAGGAGCATGTGGGTCCCTCTTCTGTGCCAAGGCCCCTCAAGGAAACCCTGCATGCCCTCAGCAGTGCCAGGCATTCTCAGCTCGAGTCCCTATTCTCTCTGCCTCACCCTCTTCCACCTAGGCCACTTCTCCCTGTCCTCGGCAAATACTTCTCTCTACCCACAAGTCACAATTGGCCAAACTTGGATACTACCAAGTAAAGCTAAATGGGGATGTACCTGGGGACCCTGATAAGTACATGTGAGATCCTACGGGTGTCCCAGCTGGGGGATGGGGGGGGGGTGTCTGTCTAGTGTCAACTAAAAACTTTGCAGTGCAAGCTGAGGAAAGAGGCCCCAGTTAATTCAATCCAGAAGTTCAGGCCCAAGGGATGGTGTGGACGTACCTCAAGGACTTGCCAGACCATGGAGCTGGACGAAGGCCCCCCAGACCACGCCAACAGCACCTGGGGTGGGAAGAGAGGATCAGCAAGGACCTGCGTCTCCAACGTAAGCAAGTCTGCTTCATTCTTAGACGGCCCAAGACACCAAGTCTACCCTCAAGGTCCAGAGACAGCAGGCCAGCTGCAGAAAGGCACATATAGGAAGGAAGCAGGGGCTGAGAGCCAAGCACTCCCCACGAGTACCTTCTCGCCAGGAAAGATGAGTCGGTTCTTCCCAAGCATGGCTCTGAACTTGTGAACATAGAATGCCTTGAAACAATCCCTGTAACAGACACAGAGAGAGGCTGGTCCACACCTGCCCACCAGCCTAAGACCCTGTGGATGATACTGTCCCTCTTGGCAGTATCCACTCTTAGAGAGTGGATACTCTGCCAGAGCCTGTTGGTGAAGTTGGATGGAGGAGCTGTCCTGGCTATGACTCTCAGTGCACCACCCAGATCCCATCAGATGTGAGCTGCGGAAGCTCCAGGGTGCTTGGAAGGACTCAGCTAAAAGAAAGCTGAACTGGGACTAGAACAGGGGGAAGTTACCAAAGCCTCTCAATAACAAGTGTTGATCTATTGATGATGCCCCAACAAACAGAAGGGTTGCTTCTCTGAGACTCAGACCCCTGCTGGACCAAGCAGCCCTCATTTCCAAATATTCCTAAGTTGTTAGTTACATCAGTACCTACCTTGCCCAGGTTACAATTACTGGTGACACTACCTTTTCTTTCAAATTTGGGCTCCCAAAACATGGTGGGTGACAAGATAAGTTCTGGAAATCAGTTTCTGCCCCTCCACCAGAATCTTTTGTAGGAAATCTTTAAAAAACAGACTCAGAGATCCAAAGGAACTTAGACACATGAAATCCTCACTCACTCAACAAACATACACTACACAAAGCTACTGCTAACACCACTAGGTATTGGAGGGAAAACACTGGAGATTCATGTTCCTGCCCTCGGGGAGCTAGAGCTCTGGGGTAAAACAGTCAAACATGAAAAGCTGTAATTCAAAAGAGGCATGAGGGACCCATTAAAGTTACAGATAAAACGTGAATCCTCCTGCTGTGGCCCCCATGGGAATAATCTCTTGTTCTCCTTCCAAGTCTGTGTGGCCATCAAATAAAACGGGTATCCCATAGCTGGGCAGTGGTGGTGCACGCCTTTAATCCCAGCACTCAGGAGGCAGGTGCAGGGGTATCTCTGTGAGTTTGAGGCCAGCCTGGTCTACAAGAGTGAGTTCCAGGACAGCTAGAACTGTTACAAACCTGTCTCAAAAAAAAAAAAAAAAGCAAAAACAAAAATAGGTATCCCGTGAAAGAAAGAACAATTTCCACCCAGAGTACCTGCCCAAGTTCCCAAGATGTTCTGATCTGACCTGGACGGATTCCAAGTGCCCGAAAAGCCTGTCTTTCAACGCACCTTTTCCCTCGAGTCTGGGCACTCCACAAGCTTCCCCAGAGATCTTCCTACCACTAGGCCCATCAAGGAAATTTGTGGGATTCTGTTTGACAGGATTTCTCTGCAGCCCAAGCTGGCCTCGAATCTGAGGTAATTCTCCTATCACGGAATCCCTAGTGTTGGAAATACAGGCGTGAGCCTAGTTTAGATGACAAGAGTCGTTACCAAGGGTTCCCACCACTACTTGTGGTCCGGGCCAACGTGACAAGCACGTACAACGTAACCGTCCCCTTACAAGGAAAAAGCAAGCCTGGAAAGAGGGGCTGCCGAGATCTCACCTGCAGAAGGCGTCTCCCGCTCGTATCACCACCACCGGCAGGCCTTCCGCGCACTTCACACATTTCTGCTCCCGGCTGTGGAGAAAATAAGAACATCCATGGCAAATCTTCCCACCGCAGCGAAACTGGAGGAGCCAAAGTCTCGCTTCCCAGCCTGGCTCACACACCAGGGCCTATGCTTAGTTCTAGCTGCCGACTCCATTCCGGGTCGCTGCGACCCTAAGGGCGCGGGGACAGTCCCTGGCCTGGTACAGACGGCTCTTACCCGGGCCGTGGCACGGGCGGAGGCTCCCGCTGAGCAGACACCGGGTAGTCCTCACCGGCCTGACACATGGAGATGATGGGCTGGTCCGCAGTAGTGGAAAGCCGGCGCGCCAAGATGACGTTGGCGCACAGCTGGCACAGTCGTGACGCAAACACGGGGGCGGAGCGAGCGGTGACGCCAGTGCGGCGCCGTCGCGGCAGTGACGCCGGCCTCCCGGCCTGGATCGGGGGCAGCGGCGGCGGCGGCGATAGCGGCGGCGGCCTGGCCGGGGGATGGCGATGTTCCGCAGCCTGGTGGCCTCGGCACAGCAGCGGCAGCCGCCAGCTGGGCCCGCGAGCGGCGACAGCGGCCTGGAGGCGCAGTTCAGCTGTCCCATCTGCCTGGAGGTGTACTATCGGCCAGTGGCCATCGGCAGCTGCGGCCACACGTGAGCGCGCGCGCCGGGAGCCCGCGGGAGGGGAGTCCGGGCCGGGGTCGTGGCGGGCGGCCGCCCGGGGACTTGGGGAAGTCAGCCCTGCCCCTACCCGCCGGCCGCGCGCGCGCCCCCCCGCACCCGGGCCGAGGGAAGCCCTGCACCCGCCCCGGCCCCGCGCGTTGCCAACGGCCGCCGGCTGCTTCAAGGGTGGCGGACGAGGCCGCTGCGCCAAGCGCGGGCGTTCGGGCTTGTAGAGATCGGGCAGGCCGTTGTAAATAAATGAGTTGTGGCTTTTGCAATCCACTCTTATCCACCCCATGTCTACTCGTTTTGACTGTCACGGAAATGAGTTCCCTGAAGTTAGGAGAGGGGATCGTTTGGAGCCTGATGCTGTTTTGTTTTGAAGGACTTGGCCTATTCTGAACCTGAAGCTTCCAGGCAGCAGGGCCTACCGGGCACCAGACACCGGAGACCTTGTTAGATGCCCAGCTGAGCCAGGACCTCCCCCAATCTGGCTCCTCCTCCTCGGTGTTTCAGGAACTAAAACTTGAGGTTGTGACTGCTCGCAGGAGGGAGCGGTGCTTAAGGCCTTCCCAGCGCCAGCCTGGTTGGGAGGGAGCCAAGACAGAGCGTCTGCTCCATGACCTCCCCACAGTACAGCTCTTGAGATGAGCAGTTAAAATAAGGGCAGGAGGACTTCTCAGTAGAGGGCCACGCCGCTCAGGAGGTGGGGCTCTCCACGGCTTGGGGTGCACGCAGATTGGTGGGAGGCTTTTTGCAAACAGAGGCAGCTGATTTTGGAGACTCTGCTGCAGAGGGAACTGGAACTGCTGGGTGGGCGTGTGCCTGCTAGTCATCCAGGGAGGTGGCAAGGACCTTGTCTCCATCCAAAACTGCCTTCCCTTTCCCTGTCCCAGTGTCAGGCTGAACAGGGGTCCCGCTCGCCCCGGAGAGAGCTCTGCGGAATTGTCTGTAAGGGCACAGCTCCTACTCAGTCTAATGTTACTGGGACATTCTAGCAGGAAGCCTTTGATCAGGAACCTCTTTTTTTTTTTTTCTCTTTTTTTGTATGCTTGCATGAGTAGGCGTTTTACGGTGTGTTCTGTGAGGTTTGTCATTTTGAAAGCCTTGCCTCCAGCCCCTTCACTCAGTGCACACAGGCCACCATGTTTTCTGTTTCCCTTATTCACCAAGCAGCACTTGACACCCCTTCCCCCCAAGTCTTATTATGCTGTCCCCCTGGCAAGATAGAACATAGGATTGGAAAGCATCTGTCCTGTAAAACTGTTTCCATTGCTGCTTCTGCAAGCTTCTGTCCGGACATCCTTCACCAGGGTGGATCTCCTTTCTTTGTTGGTTCCATTTTCCATTTGCCCAGCTGTTCTCACCTACTTTAATCTGCAGTCTCTTGGGTGTAGCCTGTGTTCAGATGAGTGTGAGGGTTAAGCTTTTGTCTCACCTTTTAAAAATGCACGTCTTTGAGCCACCTGACTGGAAGCAGTTTCCTTCCTGAGGCTTTCTTGTGCGTAGAGCCCTGCACACCTGGGTTCTGCTGTGAACCCTGGCATGTTGGCTGTCATGGGGCCCCATTGGATGCACCATCTTACCAGCCTCATAGGGATTGGCTGGCCGTCCAGCTAATCAAATCTTAGGGCCAGTGATGGAGACCAGTTCCAGGGCTGGGTGTGTGGTTGCTGATGCCACCTCACCTGCGCTGTAAGGTAGGTGACAAGGAGAGAGTCTTGATGGCAGGAAAATGCCTCTGAGAATCCTTGCACAGTTGCTGCTGCCCCGTCTCAGGCTGCTTCTCTTAACTTGGCTAAACATGTCTTGCCAAGTGGTGGCTCCCTTGAAAATGAGAGTGCAGGAACTTTTGACACAGCCTGAGCTGTAGGCCTGTCCTCACTGCAAAGGGACCTTTCCTTGAGATCTCATAATGCCAGAGGAACATTGGCTAAGTCATCTGCAGATTCAAGAAGATTCTCTCATCCCTTCTGACCAACGTGACTTCTCAGCCCCACCCCAGAGCCTGCTGAGAAGTCACAGGAAACAGAATACACACTGGCTTCTTGCAGCCTCCTCACACTCTTCAACGCTGCCATCTTCCTGGAGGCTGAGTCAGTGCCCCTCTTCCTCCCAGGTGCCATCAGCACTTGTGATTTTGTGCAGGAAAAAACCATGAGCTTCCATCTTCAACCTAGACTCTCCTTCATTCTGTGTACCTATTCAGTAAACTCAGCCTGGTTCAGTTTTACGTTCTTCCACCGTTATCCCACACCCTTAAAATCCAGTCCTAACTTGCTTGAATGAATTAGCAAACTTATGAAGCTCTTTATTAGTAGTGTAGTGCACTTCCTCCTGGGCTGCACTTCCTGTTTCCCCTGTAGGAGCGTGTTAATGTGCATTTATATGTTTTTAAAAACCAGTCTGGTTACAGGTCTAGAGGCAGCTATTGATGGGCCCTGGGGGACATCAGTACCACCTGACCTGGCATCTCGTTCACGGAAAGTCACTGCTGGTTCAGTAGACAATGAGGGATTTCCTCAGCCAAAGGTGGAAAAGGCAGTGTCTCAGGGGTTTGGGGATGAAAGTGTATCTTCTGGGTGGAGATACTGCTTCCTCAGGTGTGATAACCCCTTGAGAATCTGAGGGTCCAAAGTTCTCAGCTGTAGTAGGGTCCTCCCACACATCTCCATTCCAGTTTACAGGATCCCGTCTTTACCAGCTATTGCTCACACCCTCAGTGGTTGGGACTTGAATTTTTGTTGTAATTCAGCCAACCTTATAAATGAGCCTTGATTTTCTGCATCTTGAGCTCTGTGGCTGCTGGACAGAAGATTCTCTTCCAGAGCACACTTGGAAACCTTTAGATTGTTGGTGCACATCAGGAACTAGTCAGTTCTATCACTTGTTGTCCTTTCTCATATGAGATGCTGGAAGTAGGTTAATTTTATTACAGAACTCATCCAGAGATGCTAGAAGTGACCAACCACAGCATCATTTCCCTTATTTTTCCACAAATTGTCAAAAGTTTTATATACAGAGTCACCAAATCCATTGCCTCTAACAATTAGTGAATCAAAATAATCAAATCCATTATCCCTTGAGTTTATAAAATAGTTAACACCATGAACTTCCAGTACTCTCCAAGCTTTTCAGGAACTGTGGGTGTTGGCAAATTGGAAAGCCAATTCCAAATACTTTAAAATTTTTCCTTATGCTTCTCTTGCTTTAAAACCAATTCTGACACAAAATCTGTATTAGGCAGTATTCTTTAGAGAAGCAGAAGTTATAGAATGAATATATATACATATGTATATATAAATATAAAGGAGATTGATTAGAATGACTTACAGGCTGTAGTCCAGCTAATCCCAACAATGGCTGTCCACCAATGGAAGGTCTAAGAATCCAGTAGTTGTTCAGTCCACAAGTCTGGATGTCTCAGTTCATCTTCGGTATATGCCAGAATTCCAGAAGAGTTGCCTCTAATGCCAGTGAAGGAATGGATTTGCCAGTGAGAGCAAGAGCAAGCAGGCAAAGAGAGCAAGCTTCCTTCTCCCATGTTCCTTATATAGGTTGTCAGCAGAAGGTACAGTCCAGATTAAATGGGGGTCTTTTGCCACTTTAATCCCAGCACTCAAGAGGCAGAGGCAGGTAGAGTTCGAGGCCACCCTGGTCTACAGAGCAAGTTCCACGACAGCAAGGGCTACACAGAGAAACCCTGTCTTGAGAAAAATAAATAAAAGTGGGTCTTCTACTTCAAATGATTTAATTAGGAAACTATCCTTCATAGGTGTACCCAGCGTAAGTCCAGATATAGTCAAGTTGACATCCAAGAACAGTTGTCAGCTTGCACAGCTATGCCCCGTTCCTTTCTGTTCCCTATGGATGTGCTTCTGATGAATGGAAGATCCTGCAAACACCAGCTGGTGTGTGGGCAGGCAAGGACAGAGCTCTTGCTGCTGGTATCTGGGAGCGTGTCAGAAAGAGACTGGGCCCCTACCAATTCTCAGTGCTCCAAGTCTGTGCCCAGTACCTAAGCCAGGGTAGTCCCTCCTGTCACCAGGCTTTGACTCTGAATCCAAGGACCCCCTCCTGGGGAGGGCCTTAGTCCTGCCTTAATGAAGTGATGGGACAGACTTAATTGACTTCCCAGGGGAGGCCTTAACCTTTCTTAGGAATGGATGGCAGGTAGGCTGAGGGGAAGGAGTTGGAGAGGAGGGAGGGGAAATTGGGATTGATATGTACAAATACATGAAAAAATTTAAAAAGTAGGCTGTTGAAGGGACCTTTGAAGCCATGCCCACTCACACTGCCCCTTGTTGGGTGGTCCCAACTGGGATCTGGGTGCTTGCTAGTGCCTACAACACCTTAGGTCTCTTAGAAGAAAAAAAAAAGGACCCCCTGCTGCCTCAGGAGACTTGCCTGGCCAGTGTTGACTATGTAGTGGAAGGGCTCCAGGCCTAGCATTTTGTTCTGCGTAGTTGTTAGTCACTTTACTCCCTGGCTCCCTGGCCTGATACCCTGACCCCTGAGGTTTTGTCAGTTAATCGCATGATCTCGAGACTCTCAGAAAAGAAATGATCATCCTATCCCAGGGGTGCTCTTATTGGGATACAGGCTGCAGGGGATACACCACATACAGGAGGGTTGTACTCTTAACTATGACCTGTGGGGGTGGGAGCGTGGGCATAAGATTGTCTCCAGAACTATCAATAGCAACTGGGGAGCCATTCTGTACATGCTGGCATGGAAGAAGTAGCCTCAGGTCCATGTCACCTGCAGGTTCTGCGGGGAGTGCCTCCAGCCATGTCTGCAGGTGCCATCCCCTCTGTGCCCGCTCTGCCGTCTGCCCTTCGACCCCAAGAAAGTGGACAAGGCCTCTCATGTAGAGAAGCAGCTCTCATCTTACAAGGCACCCTGCCGGGGTTGCAACAAGAAGGTACCCGCCCTGCTCGGGTTTCCTAAGGCTGGGAGGCTCTGGGTGGGGCAGCTTCCGCCCATGGGTTCTACTGTCCCATAGAGGAACTGGGTGCATGGGCTCACACCCCTTCCTGTCGATTAACCACATTTGCTTCAGCGTGAAGCTACCTGGCAGACCCTCTAGGAGCTCCGGGGGAGCTGTGCTGTCACAGCGGCCTGACCTAGGCTCAGCTGACTCCGCACTGTGGCTGATGGGGACCAAGCACTCAGGCTGTGACAGACAAATCTGGGGAAGCCAAGAAGGTTCTGGGGACTCTGAGTTGGCAGGTGCAGCCAGACAGACAGGGCCTTTCAAGGCTGAGCTCTGTGCACCTAATGCTAGAGTCTGCCCTGAGGAGAATGGCGTGAGCGCTGTCCCTGCATCATCACACAGGCCCTGCCACTGGTGTTGGGGCTTACAGGCCTCTTTCCAGCCTGTCCCCAGAGCCTGCCTTGCTCCCCCTTTCCCCTTTGTTCCCAGGAAACGAAGCAGCCATGAGTGCACTTGTCACTTGTCATTTATGTTGCAGGCCTCCCTGTGTCTCTAGTTACTGTTTTTGTGAACTTGTCACAGTGTTCTAAAGATGAACTAGAACTGTCCTGGGCCTGGAGTAGTGAGGCTGAGTCATTTGCCGTGGTCCTCCTTGGTGCTTGGGTGCCCTGGCTGGACTTTCCTAGGGAGACTAGAGGCCAGAAGCCTGTCAGTGTTACATGTGAAGTAGCTCCACCCCTCACTTGAACACCTCAATTTTCAAACTGTCTTCTGGAGAAAATTTCCCTGCTGCATGGGTACCCAGCTGTGACAAGTGACTCAAGGAGGACTTTCTTGGACCCCTGCAGGTCTTAGGTACAAACTCTGGATGCTGGGGACATGTGCTGTAGTCACCTGCCAATAGTGGTATATTAGCATGTCCTCTTTCCCCCTTAGTCTTTGAGCTCTACCCCCAGCCTTGGTGTGCACCCTCAGGGAAAGGCTGGCCATGGGTTCTTTTCTCTCTTCCGGGTAACTCATTGAGCCCTTGTTGGGATGGACTCTCCTGCTGAGCATCCCCTGCCAGTTCCCTGTCCCTTGCCTTCAGGCCAGGCTGCTGCCCTTGACAAGGCTGTGATGACTTGATGGGGAGCTGAGTGGTAATTATTACACTGTGTTGTGATCTTCACCACTAAAGGTATTTGTCAGAGCAAGGGTCTTTCATTGGTTTCCCCCTGGGGGTGTGAGCCTTTTTTCCTAGTAGGTATGGATCCTGTCCACTCATTGGAACAGCTTCCCTGAGTCCCTAAGAGAGGGGCCTGTTAGTCGTGTCCTGGGGGATTAGTGACCTGCACCTGCTCTATACAGCTAGCTACCCTAAGAGCCATGAACACGTCTGTCTGTGTGGCTCTGTAGAGACCTGTGTGTCTTTATGTGTTACCTCTTGTTCGCCAGGGTCCCTCCCGGCAGCCCCAGAGCCTGTGAGTGTTTTAGGAGCAGAAGGGATGGATCTGATCTTTTGCTGGTCATTCTCTGTCCCTGCTGCCCGAGGTCATGACCTGCCCAGTTCTGCTTCTCCTCTCATCTCATAGGTGACTCTGGCGAAGATGAGAGTGCACATTTCCTCCTGCCTGAAGGTCCAGGAGCAGATGGCCAACTGCCCCAAATTCGTCCCTGTGTTGCCCACATCTCAGCCCATCCCCAGGTAGGCAGCCTTCAGGATGGGGACCCAAGACGGGCAGAGTGAGGGTACTTCCTAGGCCAAGGACCCTATAGTCACTTCCCCTCTGTCATGGCCATATCCCATTAGTCCAGCATGTGGGGTAAATAGAGGACCAGGACTTTCTTTCCAAGGTGTATGGTCCTCCTTAGGACCAGACTGTCCACAGAGGGGAGGGCAGGTTTCGGGAGGAGTTGGGACAGGTGCTCTCAGCCCTAACCTCGCTCAGTGTCTTCCACCCCCAGCAATATCCCCAACCGGTCTACCTTTGCTTGTCCCTACTGTGGAGCCCGCAATCTGGATCAGCAGGAGCTGGTGAAGCACTGTGTGGAGAGCCATCGCAGTGACCCCAACCGTGTGGTGAGCATCGGCAGCACAGGGTTTCTGCCTGAGGGAGACACGGGGTCAGGCCTGGTCTGGGGATGAAGATACACAAGTGTGTACCTTAGATGCTGCTCTGCAGGCCTTGCTATGGTTGGATGGGTGGGCAAGCAGACAGGGGAGGCCCCCTCCCTGCTACCCCCAACTTCTGTGTTCTAGGTGTGCCCCATCTGCTCAGCAATGCCCTGGGGGGACCCTAGCTACAAAAGCGCCAACTTCCTGCAGCACCTGCTGCACCGGCACAAGTTCTCCTATGACACCTTCGTGGTAGGTACCCCGCCCAACTCCCTCAGGGTCGCCTGGGCTGTGACAGTGCCAAGACTCCGTTGCCACTGGAGGGCACCAGGCACCCAAACTTGTCATGAGACTAGCTGCTCTGGGTCCCTTGGTGCCCACTCTGGGCCATCTGAGGCAGTACCTTGGTATTGTACCAGCTTCAGAGACAGAGTCCCTGGTACACTCACCTCAAGGTGATAATGAAGAGAAGCTGCCTAATCCCGGCCCACCTGCCGCCCCTCACCCAGGCTTTTCCTTCTAGGCATCCCCCATGTATCCATCACCTCCTGCATCTTCCAGCCAGCCAGAGTTTTCTTTCTTCTGGTCCCCAGGGCTGGAGATCTTGTTGCCCCTGACTGAACTTTGATCTTAGAAACTCCAGTTCTTGGCCAGGAAAATGGGTCAGTGGATAAAGGCTCCTTCTGCCAAGACTGACAACTTGTGCTCAATCCCTGGAATCCCTAAGTTAGAAAATCCTCTAACTCCCATCCCCACATATGTCATACACGTCTGTACACACACACTAAATAAGCTGGACAAAGAAGCTGTTCCCGTCTGAAGGGAAACCAGCTCATTCATGTCTCAAATCTGCAGATTACTGACCTGCAACATGATCCCGAGAGAATTTTGGGAAGCTGCTGGGAAGAACTGGGGAGCTAGATAGGGCTCTAGCACCCTGAGGTATTTTTTTGAAGGGAGACTTGAGATCACAGAATGGTGTTTGGGTGGATTAGCATGGAAGGGGTCTGGCTGTTGGGAGCCATCCTGGTCCTCCCAGCACTCCCAAAACTTACCTGTACTTGTTTCTAGGACTACAGCATTGACGAAGAAGCCGCCTTCCAGGCTGCCCTGGCTCTGTCCCTCTCTGAGAATTGAGGCACACACAGCCTGGCCACCTGCCTCAAGTCAGGGCCCGAAGACACAATCCCACATCACGGGATAGGGCGGTTGCCCTCCTGCCCTGGCACCTGCACAGGAGTGCGCCACCGGGCTAAGTGGAATTTCACACAAGGAGAGCTGGTCTCAGAGCCCCCAGGGCCAGGGTGCTGGCTAGCTGGCCCCTTGCCATCAAGCAGGGCCACTGGGTCCCGGCCAGCAGCACTGGGTCATCGGTGCTTCAAGAGGCAGGTGCTGGCCATTGGGTTAGAGCAGTTGGCTGCTTTTCCCAGCCGTGCTATCCTCGTGTGGAGAAGGATGAGGTGCCCTAAGCTGTGCCCAGCAGGACCAGGGGAGGAGGCGCCTAGCCAGGCTGCCAGCCCACCCGGTCCCCAGCTTCGCTTCCACCGTAAGCATTTGGTACTGGCTTTTGTGATATTTAGGAACCCTGCGTTTTTCTATCTTATCCTGTGTGATAATCTTTTCACGTTTTATAGAGCAAATCAAAGCAGTTCCTCTTCATACCGCAATACCTGTGTTTGACTAGGAAGAACAGTATTTTTATGGAGCATTTACAAAGCTATATTTTTTAAAAAAAATAGTCAAAAATAAACACTTGTGTGGGATCAGTGCAAAGTGGGAAGGAGAGTGGGCATAGCCAAGGCTTCATCTGTGTGAGACAGAGGTGGGGTCCCCAAGCCACTTGCTCTTTGAGGAAGAGGCTCTTGTTTGTGGTTTTCTTTATGATAATGACCCAGACGAAATCCTAGTACCCCTGACCACTTGCTGTGGCTGCTCCAGCAGTTGTAGGACAGTCGAGGCAGAAGTGGGTCCCTCTCCTGCCCCAGGAATTGTCCATGGCTCCCTGTCACCTTCCAGAGCCAACCACATCCCTCCTCATGCAGGGACTGCCCTTAGCAATGGTAGGGCCCTCAGAGGCTGGAGAGGCCTGCTCGGTGGCAGGTCAGGGTCAAGCCCTCAGAGGCTGGAGAGGCCTGCTCAGTGGCAGGTCAGGATCAAGCCCTCAGAGGCCGGAGAGGCCTGCTCGGTGGCAGGTCAGGCCCGGAACCATTTGTCAGCATCTTGTTCTGTTCATGGCATACATCCTGCCTTTTCAGAGGAGTTTAAATAAAATGTTTGAAAGCATCCACGGCAGCCCTGGTACTGGGTTTGACTGTCAGTGTCAGCTAGGGGCTGCCAGGGTCCACAGCCCTTCCTCGCCTGATGGTGCTTTTTCTCTGGTAGTTGTACCACTATGTGCCCTTGGTCACCTTACCTTTTTCCTGGCCTCTGGGTGGCCTACAGAGTGGTGGAGGCATCAGCACCAGTTCCTTCTCTCAGAGACTCCGTTTCTTACTGTTCTGGGGCTGGATCCTGGATCGTGTGAGGTAGGCCAGCTGTTGTGACTGTTCAGGGGCCACCTCCAGGGCACAGGGTGCCCTGCTGTCATCTAGCTCACCAAGGGTTTCTAATAGCTGAGGAGAGCTGGGAACGGAGGTTCATTCAGGGAGTACCCAGCACTCAAGAGGCCGCGGCAGGATTGCTGTGAGTTCAAGGCCAGCCTGTGCTACTTGGAAAGCAGCAGGAAGTCAGTAAGGACTACAAATAAGACCTTGTCTCAAAGCAGCAATAAACAAAAGCTGAGGAGTTGGGACAGCCAGCTTCAGCACGGCAGAGGCAGATGGGGCCGCCGTAGGCTGCTGCCTGCCTTACTGTCCTACTTCGTCCTGAGGTGGCACCCAGTGGCAGGTCTCTGTCATAACAATTCACACTTTAGTGGACGCGGGCAGGCAAGTCAGAAGCTTCCACTCACAGGCCGTAACTTAAGAGGGACTGGTTGCTGGACAACTGTAAGCCCTATAAGAAGCAAAATCACCTTCAGACTTCTATCTGGGAGGTTCCCATGGCTGGGGACCCTTGCAGACAGTGTCAGGTTCTGGGGTCAGTAGTGCTGCAGTAAGGCTGGCCTCTCCATTGGTTTCCAGAAGTGGGCCATCTCTGAGCTGTCAACTACATCTGAGCAAGGCTGGTCTGTGTTCATCCCCTGGCTGCCACCTAAGCCTACCCCTTCTTGGGCAGGCACTCATTGTCCAACAGGAGCTGAAGTGCTCTCACAGGCCCAGGCCTGTGCTGTGACCGACCACAGTGACACAGAGAGTCATCATAGGTCATGATCTCTGGGTGCCCAGGAAACCCTGGAGGCAGCTGCAGGCCAGTTACAGCAGCTGCGCTTGAGATGCTCCTGACTTCTGTGCTGCCCCTCTGGAGCAAGTGCAGCCTCTGAGGCTCCTCGAAACTGCAGAGCCTGCACACTTGTGGCAGTTGGAGAACAAGGAGGAATGGCCAGTGGTAAAGCCATTCGTCTACAATCTCTCAGGCTGTGCTCTGATTCCTGGACAGTGCAGGCAGTAGGTCTTGGGGCTCAGTAGCCCCTGTACACTGGCATCTGGTCCCATCCCTCAGGAGGCCTGGGGGGAGGAGCCAAGGAAAGAAAGGGGCAGGAAGGGATCCCTGTCTTGTGTCCCATGTGACTAGCTACCTTTTGAGTTCATGGTTCCCACTGAGTTTGAGGCCAGCGAGTTCCAGGACAGCCAGAGGTGTTACACAGAGAAACCTTGTCTCCGAAAACCAACAACAAAAACCTAGCTGGGCAGTGGTGGCACACGCCTTTAATCTTAGGAGGCAGAGGCCAGCCTGGTCTATAAGATCAAGTTCCAGGACAGCTAGGACTGTTAACACAGAGAAACCCTGTCTTGAAAAACCAAACCCAGAAAAACCTAACCTACTCCAGGCAGAGCCGTCCCCCTGAGCAGAGTGAACAGAACAACAGAAGTCGGAGCTGCCTATGAGTCCCCAAATATGTCCCCTATTTCCAGAACATTCCACCCCGTGGTGAGCGCTTTATCCCTTGCCCCCTCTCTGGGCTTGTAGAACTCCTGATTCAATTCTTTTTTTTTTTTTTTTTTTTTTTTTTGTTTTTCGAGACAGGGTTTCTCTGTAGCTTTGGAGCCTGTCCTGGAACTAGCTCTTGTAGACCAGGCTGGCCTAGAACTCCCAGAGATCTGCCTGCCTCTGCCTCCCAAGTGCTGGGATTAAAGGCGTGCGCCACTACTGCCTGGCTCAATTCTTTCTTTGATCGGGTTGTGGAAGCCCTGAGTTGGCCGCCCTTCAGAGCTGCAGGATGGGGTGTGACATCTGTGCCCAGAAGGGCCTACACCCTTCTCAGCCCTGTGTCTGGGCTTTGGGGGTAGTCGCCCCCTTAGCAAAGCCGTGAAACAGCATCCTCCAGAAGGTACTACCTCAGTCTTGTTCCCCGGTTGGCCTTGGCACCTTCAGGTGACTCCCCGTCTAGAAGTCTATTGAGGGACATCAGAGTAAGCCCTGATGGGGGTAGGAAACCCAGACAAGGTAGATGTCAGCAGACCCATACCCAGGTGAGGTAGTTTTAGATTCAGAAAGCAGCCAACTATTACCTTGTATTTTCGGGGGGAGGGTTCTCTTTGGAAACAAGTAGCTAGAATCTGTAATACTAGTGGGGTGCCCCTTAGGACAGAGGGGCCATGACCCTTCCTGAGAGTAGCACACAAACCTATTGCCATGTAGTCAGTCTGACAGAGACAGAGTAGTCTCCCCAGGCTGTGAGCAAATCACAGTGTCTGCAGTCAGGTAGCCCCTGCCCTTAGATGTGGCTCACCTCTAGCCTGAAGTTTAGCAAGCTACAATCATTTCCCACCTTGGACTATTCTATGAATAGTAGGAAGCTACCTGGGTCTGTCTGTCTCTCTCTCTCTCTGTCTCTCTCTCTCTGAATAGTAGGAAGCTACCTGGGTCTCTCCCCGCCCCCTCACACACACACACACACACACACACACACACACTCAACCATCCTCCCCCAGCCTATGTTGCTGTGCCCTGCGGCATCTAGGGTGTCAGAAGCCTGGGCTGGCAGCAACATGCCCTTAGTTTCACGTTATGCAACAGCACCAGAAGCTGCCCCCTGCTTCCTAGAAAGCATCCTGATCACAGGTTCCTGGACCTTAGGAAAGGAAAACTCAGCGTGGGGCTCCCCAGCCTCAGACCTCCGAGGAACTATCAGTGATCTCCACATCTGTGTCTCAGGAGATCTGCGTGCTGCCCCACTGCACCCGAGTAAACACAGCCCTGTGTGCCCCAGAACCTCACTTCTGAACCAGCCTGCCAGTGCCCAGCTGCACTTCACCCATTCACCAGTCCAGCTGGCTGCAGGTGTCTTGCCTTCCCGTGAGTCTCCAAGCACATTTCTATGGTGTGCTTGGCGCTCGCCTACTTAGTGTAGGAACAGCCCGGTTTGAGCTCCTGGGGTCTTGGAGAAACAGTCAGAAACTACTGTTACCATGGAATGAAAGGATTTTGGAAGGAGATCCTGCCCCAAGCTTGCCGTGGAAAGGATAGAGTGGAGTTCCTGCTTCCTACTCAGCTTGCCTGAAGCCCAGGCATTGCAGAGGCCCCTGATCCTCAGCTGAGGCTGTCATACCAGGAGGGGGTTGAGAAAGAACCCTTATATGCGACACCTGGGCAAGCCAGGCCTGGTTGAGGGATAGTATCACAGTCTGTCACTGAGTTGCCCTCCTCTTGAGCCCTCCCCTGCAAGATGTTACTCCGTGCCCTCTTTCTGAACAGTCAAAACCCCAGAAAAAAAAAAAGCTTCATCCACACATGGTAGGTGTCAAGACCTAGTATGGTTCAAGGACTCTCTATGAAGGCCAAAGAATGTCTCCCCCTGGGATCTCCTGGTAGTACGTGGGAAGGCCGAGCAAACTCCCACCCTACAATCTGAGCTTTTCCTCGGGGAAGTGCCGGGAGAAGATGGGCCAGTGGGGCCGTTTGCAGACCACATCCCCCTTGTACAATCGATCAGTTCTGAGCTCCAGAAAGCCTGGGAGATCCTAGGGGAGACTGTGTACTGGGAGGATGGGACACTGGCAGATCCTAGGGGAGACTGTACTGGGAGGACGGGACACTGGCACCAGGGAGTGGTGACAGCCCGGCGCCCCCCACAAGCTCTCAGCAGTGCAGTGGAGCTGTGGGGTGCTCGCCACGAACCTGCCGTGTTTCTGCAGGGCAGAGCCAGCCTGCTACACCCTCTTCAGGTGCCGTCTGTGCAAGTAGCATGGAATGCTGGAGTTCCGCAAAGCGGGTCTCTGTGCGAACACCAGGCCAGGCATTCCACGTGGAGGTGTGTCAGAGCTGTGAGGGAAGGTGACAGGGGCTCCTTGGTTGCCGACCGCTCAGGACTTAGGCTTCTCTCCTCACTCTCCCGCCAACCCTGTACAACCCCTGTCCTCACAACAGGCGGCTCCCTACCCAGTACACACTTAAGTCTAATTGTCCTCTTTTTAGGATGCTAACCGTTGGGTTAGAACCCATCCTAATGACCTCCTCTTGAACCAGCAACATCTGCAAAGACAGCGTTAATCAATCACAGTTGTATCCCATTGAATTGACACAATCCAACCCGCGACACCATCTACGAGCCCAGTCAATACATCAGGGACCAAGGCAGAGGCAAACCACGACTTCTCTGTCAGTGAGAACCCTCAGTGAGGTAGCATTTGTTGTCACTCTTTTTTTTTTTTTTTTTTTTTTTTGTTTTTCGAGACAGGGTTTCTCTGCGGCTTTGGAGCCTGTCCTGGAACTAGCTCTGTAGACCAGGCTGGTCTCGAACTCACAGAGATCCGCCTGCCTCTGCCTCCCGAGTGCTGGGATTAAAGGCGTGCACCACCATCGCCCGGCTCTGGTTGTCACTCTGATAAGGGGATGAATGTCTGCCTTACTGTTGCCAGGGCTGCTGGTTTTCCCGTGGCCTGCTCCATGCTTGCCTCTTGGGGTTGCTGGGAGCCTACAGGGCCTACAGAGCATGGCTAAAGCCTGTGCGTTGGTTCCCAAACCTGGATTTCTGCTAAAGGAGGTGAGTGACCAGACAGTGTAGGCAGCAGATAAGGCCCAGGTATTTACACAGCCTGTTTCTTTTAAGAGGCTTGTGCTGCCTGAGGCAAGCCTCTCCCCCATTAGGAGGCTTCTCACTGCAAGGGGCTTAGAATTTTAAACCCTAGTCTTGGAGACAACCACTCCCTCCTAGGGCTGCATGGCGCCCTGTGGTTGTAAAGGTGAGTCAGAGTCACTGGTCAGTCACCACTGAAGAATGAGCTTGCACAGCCCAAGGTGAGGGGCCTGAGAAGTGAGGATCTTCAACTTCCTCCCAAAGCCCATCCACCCCACCTCAAAGGTGGGCCCAGAACCCTTTGTGAGGCTGGAGGTCCCCACAGGTGTGTCAGATCATCCCTATTTAAGGGTGTTAGGAGATGCGTTTGGAGGATTGGCCCAAGCCCACACAGTGGATGGGTGGGAGCTGGTTCAGGAACCATAGGCCTGATCTATGCCTGAGAGGAGAGAGGTACAAAAAAAAAAAAAAAAAAAAAAAAAAGCAGGTGACTGGGCAGCCAGCAGGCATGTGCCCTGGGGAGCCTCTACAGACGCCCTATTTCACACTTCCTTACAGAGCAGTAAATGGGTGCTCTCAGCCACATCTAACCAGCCACAAGTGTGGGCTAGTCCTGGTTTTGCTGTCCACAGACCTCTCAGAACCTCGGGTTTTTTTTTTTCTCCTATGCAAAATAGAACGGGATGACTCCAGCTATTGCGCCCTGAACGCCCAGGGTGACTCAACCCTCTTTCCCCACAGTCTCCTACTCGGCAGTCCCACCTTCTCTTCCCACCTCAGCCCACAGATGCCAAGAAATGGCGTGTTACGGGGTAAGGCTCATTTCTGGCCAGACAGTCCTGCTACTCAGCCACAGACACACCCAGGTGGTGCTGTGTCCACTACTCCACAGACTGTCGCACCGGACCCCTAAAGTCGTAAACATCCTCACGGAGAACCTAAACAACCAGACAGGGCTGTTCCAGTTCTCGGCATTGATTATAAAGGATGCTGCAGAGGATAGGGACTAGACTTGTCCAAGTTGGCCGGTCGCTGTCACCCAACCCTGAACTCTGCTCTTTCATCAACGGCAGGTCGATGGCCAGCCCCCGCGGGGTCGGTGCGTGACCGCGGCGCGGGCCAGCCAAGTCCCGTGGGGCAGACACCGCTGACCACGCGGCGGGTTCCCCGCCCGCGCACCTGTGCTGGGCGTGGCTTAGCGGCCCCGCCCCGCCGTGCTCCGTGCTGGTTGGCCGAGGTGGTGCGCTATGCTAATGAACCTGACCCTTCTCGCACCTGCTGGCCCCGCTGCCCGCGGGCACCGCGCGGACGCTGCAGCCCGTGTCCCGCTGCAAGCTCAAGATCCTGCCGCCTCTAGGGAGGAGACCATGCCGCGCTCCTTCCTGGTGAAAACGCACTCCAGTCACAGGGTCCCCAACTACGGGCAACTGGAGACACAGAGAGGTAGGAGTTGGCGGGATCTCTGTCCCCAGTTCTCAGCACTGCGGGGCAGGAGGCAACTGGAAAGTCCTTGGGAGCTGGGTCACACCTCTCCCAGGTGAGAGGGGAAAGGGTGAAGTTTCTCAGCACAACAGGGGACGAGGTTCCCTTCTGGGCTAAGACTGGGCCTCCAAGAGGGATGTGTTCAGGCCAACTTCTCTGCTTCGGGAGTCTTGGACACACCTTGAAGCTCTTCTCCCCACTTGGAAAACTTTCCCGAGCACCGGGACTCCCTGGAATTCTTCCTGTGTACTGCCAACGCTTCAACTCCAGCTAAGGAGACCCTGAAGGCCTCTCGGTGCAGGCCTGAAAGAGTCCAAACTTAAAATATGTCCCAGGCGCTGTGTACACCCACCCAGAGAAGGCCTCACTGACCACAAGCCAGGAAATTTGTCCTACCCTCAGAGGGTGGCTGGTGAGAAAAGGCAGGACTCCCCCAGAGCATCCTACCTGGGGGTGCCGAGCTCTCTGATAGAGCAAGCAGAACCTCTGGCGACCTTCCCTCTTCCCAGAAACCCCCTTGCTCTCCTGTTGCGGTGAACCACCCGCCCACACACAGACTCAGGTGTCTACCATTCCTGCTAGGCTCATGGGCTTGAGGTCCAAAGCACCCTTTGTCCTCAGAAACAGCCAGCTGCAGATAGGTCAGAGCCATTCCCACCCAGGTGGGAAGTTTCGTGGAAGAGACCCCCTGGGGACTCGGCCAGTGCCTGAAGGTACCTTGGATCTCAGGGCTCAGGCCAGCACCTCTGACATATGTGAGTCTTACCCAGAACCCCTGTTGGGGGACGGCGCGGGGAGGGGGGGATGCAGTACCTTGGATCCGCCCCCCCCCCCGGCACCCACGCTGCCACTAGGGGGTGCTATCTAGGACCCTGCTCTTCAGGGAACATTTTGAATTCAATTTAATGAGTCACCCCAGTAATTTTGTAACAGGGAAGACACTACTCCTGTGCGGGAAACGTTTTCTTTTAGTTGGGTGGTGGATCTCCTTACTGAGGAGGTGGGAAGTTGTATTTACAGTGAATGCAGTGTTTTTCTTGCACTGAGAATGCAATCAGTGCCTCATACAAGGCTAGTCAAGCCCTAGACCACAGAACCACACCTCTAGCCCCAAGCCATGGTTTTGAAAGTTTAAAATATTAGGGTTCACTTCTACAGCACACCCCAGCTTCCCACTTGAATGAGCAAATCAGGTGCCCTACAGGAACCTCTCGGGGGTAAGGGGTTGTCCAGGACAGCCTTGATGCTCTTCAGCCTTCCCTCCTGGCTCTCCCAGGACCCCATGGCCTCGGTGACTTTTTCCTATCAGGATGTCACTCTAGAGTGGGACCCAAGATACTGAGGTCTGGGCCCCGCCTTCTTAAGTAAATGTTTTTTTAGGGGCCTCATAGATTCCTTGAGCCAGAGGACACTGAGACCCTCATTTCCCAGGAACCCCAACCCCCACCCCCGCATGGGCCCTTTTCCTCTGTCTGTGATCAGAGAATACAGATGGGGTTTGAGTATGGAAGTGCCTGAGGCTAGGCAGCATAGATTTGCCTGCAGATAGGACCCCAGTAAAACTCCCAGGACGGTGGTGGCTCCATTCTATTGTCCTGACCTCGCCTGACAGTCTCTTAGCTAGCCTGTTCCGCCCCCCCCCCCCATCCAGAGTGTGCTGTGCTGGGTGTATAATTGGGGGGAAATGTGTGAAAGAGCTCAGGTAGGGAGGGAGTAAAGGGGTTTAGCTCACTGGTTCTCCACATCCTCACCAACACTTGTTCTTAGGTTCCAGCCATCTGTGTAGTATGAAGGGGCATCTTAACGTGGTTCTAATTTGCATTTTTCTGTTGTCTAATGATGTTGGGTATTTTCTTGTGTGTTTGTTGCCCAGTTGTATATCCTTTTAAAAATGTTAGTCTTTTTAATTAAGAAAACTTCGTTATATTGTTTGTGGGTGGGTATGGCACGTATCTATCATGGCCACGTGTGTATCATGGCTTGTGCATGGACACGTGTGTATCAGGGCATGTGCATGGGGGTCAGAGGATAGCATGCAAGAGCTAGCGTTCCTCTTTCATCATATGGGTGGGGGTAAAACTCGGGTTGTCAGAGTTGGCTGCAAGCGTGTGTACCTGCTGAGTGGTCTTGTCAGTCTCATTTGCGTATTGTCTTTGGAGAAATAGATATTCCTGTATCCCCACTATTTTTGAGGGGGAATGTCCCATGTATCCCAAGCTAACCTTGAAATAGATATCCCTGTATCCCCACTATTTTTGAGGGGGGTTGTCCCATGTATCCCAGGCTAACCTTGAACTCTCTGTAGCTGAGGCTGACTTTCAACCTCTCATCATCCTGCCTCTGCCTCCCTGATTAGGATAACAAGTGCACAGCGTTACACCCAGTTTGGAGAAGAAAGCCAGGACTTCCATTGTGCTAGGCAAGCCTCTATGCTATGCTTGCTCACCCTTCTGTGCCTACTCCTAAGTTGTGCTATTGGACCTTCATTGTGAGGCTGTGCATACTTTCTTTGTGCATATACTAGTTTCTAATCAAGCATTTCATTTGGGAATATGCGCTCCTGACCTGTGCACTGTCACTGTGACCCCAAGCCTTGTCATCAAGGCAGAAATAAGGCCAGAGATTTGTCTGAGCACGTGTGGAGTGGATGGAGGGCTGGTTGGTGCTTCTGTCTTTGGGGAATCCAAAACCTGCCTTTAACTTACGGCGTGGTCTCCTTGTGTGTGGGGAGGGATACTGTGGTTATTTGATTAAATGCATGAAATTCTGGCCACAAATCCAGGAGCCACAACCAAAAGACGCAGAAAGCCAGGACTAGAGCTGATATTGCCTAGTTAGCAGCAGGCACCAGCTCCAGCCGCTTGCTTGGTTGGGCGTGTTTGTGCATGTTGACAAGGAGCAAGTGTGTGCTGTCCAGTGGCTAGGGATGTGGCCGAGCACAGCACATCATGACACACTCAAGGAGACGCCAGAGGAATGGGTGACCCCGTGGTGACTGGAGGCTGATTGCTGTGGGGGCAGGTGGCTGTTTTTACCAGGCTCCTTTTGTTCTGAGCTCAGACTTCTGTATGGGAGCCCAAGGGTGCTTAGTCCCAGCTGCTACTCACTCTCCGGACATGGGACTGGGGCTCTTTAGACAAGCTGCCAGACACAGACTGAGAGCAAGAACTCCTGTGAGGAGATGATTCTTGGGGTGTCCTAAATAGCCAAGGTTGGCTCAGCCTTAAAACCCTCCCAATTTAGTCTCCTGAGTGCTAGGTTTGCAGGTGTGTGCCCACGAGTCTGACTGTGCAGCTGTTTGTGTTCCTAGGCAGTGGACATCCTGGAGGGTTTTATTTCCCTTTCCTCATTGTAGACAAGGAAGTTCAGCTCACTTTCTAGTGTCTGGACCTGTCTAAATCATGCGGCCCTCAGCTTTTGCCTCCCATTGTCACCACCTCCTACCACAACAGTAGGTAAAGTGGGCAAGCCTGGCTTCTGTAGGTATGATGGGGTCGTGGTAGGCATTTGTAGCTTAGGCTTCCACTGGCTGCCGATGACCTATGAGACTAGCCAGACCGCAGTTAGATTAAGCGAACAGAAGTTTGGAAGCCCAGATACAGCGGCATCACTCCTCACTGTGTGTTCTCTCTCCCCGCTGCCCTTCTAGAAGCTAATGCCTCCTGCTCTGCCTGTGAGGAGCTTGTGGGATCCTGCCACCCGCCAGATGAGGAGGCCCCTTCCACTCCCAGTGACCCTCTACAGCCCCGGGACAGCACCTCTGCCGTTGCCTGCATCTCTCTGCCTCTTCTGCCACATCATGGGGAAGCTCTGGGAGCCTCTGGGCCAGAACCCCAGGAAACCAGCTGGGTGGGCCCTCGGGCTGGCCAGGCCCCCAGTGTTCCCCTCAAAGACAGCTTCACTCTGCCCTCATTGTTGGTGCTGCCCACACGGTGGCCCCCAATCCTGGGCCCAGATGGAGCTCTGGATAAACGACTAGGGGCAGAGGGAACCCCTCGAGCCCCAGGCAGTTTTGAGTGCATCCACTGCCACAGGCCCTATCATACGCTGGCAGGCCTGGCCAGGCACCAGCAACTGCACTGCCCCCTGCCGGCTGGGCCCGCCTTCACCTGCAGGTACTGCGACAAGGAGTATGCCAGCCTGGGTGCTCTCAAGATGCACATCCGCACCCACACGCTGCCCTGCATCTGCAAGGTGTGCGGCAAGGCCTTCTCCAGACCCTGGCTACTCCAGGGCCACATCCGCACCCATACAGGTAGGATGGGCAAGGCTGTAATCCAGATACAAAGGAAGACAGGTTGGGGAAGGGGCTGGACCATTGGCAGAAGAGAGGAGAGGCTGGTCTCATTATTGAAAGGGTTCTTGCAGCTCCTGCAGCTGCTGGCAGACAGCCCCACAGAAGAAGAGCCCCACAGACATGTCCTTTCAAGTTCCTGAGGCCAGAAACCTGAAATCCAGGCATCACCGGGCCACATTCTCCCCAAAGACTGTAGGAATGACATTTCTTGCCTCTCTTATCTCCTGGAAGCTGGCCCTATTCATTGACAGTTGGCCACATCTGTGTCTCTGCCTCTGTCCCCCTTTTTTTTCTTCTCAAGACGGGGGTTGTCTGTACTTTTGGAGCCTTCCTGGAACTCTCTCTGTAGTCCAGGCTGGCCTCCAACTCACAGAGATCCACCTGTCTCTGCCTCCCAATTGCTGGGATTAAAAGCGTGTACCATCACTGCGTGGCACCTTGGTTCTCTTAACATCTCCTCATGTGTCTGTATCTTCACTATAAGGGGAGGGAGACCCCTATAAGTCATAAAACTATGCTTCACCCAATGGCCTTATCTTAACTCAGTCATCTTTGCAAAGGCCTTGTTTCTGAGAAGGGGCGCTGTCAGGAAGCAGGTGTCTCAGGAAAGGCGAGACTAAGGGCTGCAGGGCTCCAGTGGCTCCTATCTACCCACATCTGGTGGCTTTAGGATCAGCAAAGTGTGGGATGGCAAAGAAGCTTGGCCACTGTGGAGACTCCAGTAGGAAGGGCAGACTCTGGATTTGGAGAACTGTAACCAGCTAGGATACAAGTGCCCTGGGCAGGCTGCAGAACCAGGCAGAAAATTCAATGGCACCCTCCCCTTCCACTTGGAAGGGTTATCCTGGAAGCCAAGGTCCCAGCAAAAATATTTGTTTGTCCTAGTCCTCGGTGGCCCTGACTAGAGATGGTGCCTGTGTATAGGAGTATAGCTTACTCTGTCCAGCTCTGCCCTTACAGTGGCTCAATGTTACACTGCCCAGTGGCCAGGAAGGGCTGCCAGAGGCTCCCAGCAGTCATGGTCAGAACTGAACACCCAGGGCTTGTCAGAGACACACTTTGCCTCTGCCTCAGAAGAGCCTCTGGTACTGTGATCCATCCTGCCCAGAATGACTTTCCGATTGTCCAAAGGGCTCTGACCTTGGGTCAGAGGGCTCTGATGAGCATTTGGAGGGCAGGGGCAAGTTACTCATTGATAGACGGAGACATTTCACCTTTGGCCACCGTCTGTGGGATTGTCCTGTGGTCCCTCACCTGACTTCCCATATTCCTCCCACAGGTGAGAAGCCATATACTTGTCCGCATTGCAGCAGGGCCTTTGCTGACCGCTCCAACCTGCGGGCTCATCTGCAGACTCATGCTGGCACCAAGAAGTACCGCTGTCCTATCTGCTCCAAGGCCTTCTCCCGCATGTCTCTCTTGGCAAGGCATGAGGAAGCTGGCTGCTGTCCTGACCCCTAGAGGCACAGCAGGGTGGAGGGGCCAAGCCTGACAATATTCTCAGTGGTTCTATATCGTCCAGGACAATCGGGGAAGGTATGGGCCCAGCCCACTCTTGCCTGTGTCCAGCCAGAACCAATAAGCCCAGTGGAGCCTTTGGGTGTCTTTCTCCAAGGTCTACATTCAGAGTAGAATCACCACAAGACTCACCAAAACAAGAACCAACAGTTCCGTTTTCAGCTTGGCCTGTCTGTTGGACCTATTCCAAAAAGGAGAGACTATTGGAAAGCGGCTAACCCTGGACAAAGCCTACCGCAACACCAGTGAGCCTGCTCACCTGGGTCCTTTTGTGTGCAACTTGAAATGACCATTTTTACTTGAGGAGAGCGCAATGTGTGTATAACCTTGGGAAGCACAGCTACCTCTCAGCCAGCCTCACTTGCCTTTGCCCTGGGGTTAGAGACACATTTTCTCCTGCCCGTTATGTGCACATGCATGTGCACACGCACCCTAGCTCCTCCCCCTAAAATGAGGCAGGGCCAGACAGGATTGGGCTGAAGCCAGGTCCTGCGCCTCATCTCCATCTTCCTGCTTGGAGCTGGCCTCATGGCTGTCTAACGTCTCAGGAGAGCAGCCATGGGGTAATAAAGAGGCCTGCGCACTCAGGCCTCCTGTCTTGAGCCTTGAGGTCTTGAGTCTTTACCAATCTCCTGGATCTATGGAGGAGGCAGAATTCTTCAGGAGCAATGGGATTCCAGATAACCTGGGCCTTTCTGAGCACAGAGCAGGCAGGAGACTGAGGGTATTTTTGCTAGGGCATTTCAGAGCCCTTTGAGCTTGGAGCCTTCCCTGGAACCTGAGAGAGAATCTGCACGAAGTGGTTTGGCCTGAAGAAATGAAGATGAGGGTACAATTAATACCAGGACTAAGGACCCATGGAGGACACTTGGATGGGACCAAGGCGGAGAACTGGTAGGGTGGTTATGTGCTGCTGAGTAGCATCCCGAGCCAGGACAGGGAAGGACTTGCTTCTCCCAGTGGATCTGGTTGACTCTAGTTGGCATTTGGACAGAGAAAGGAGACCCACAGAGAATTCTTGACACGTTTGAGGTAAGAGGCTATTGGTCACTCCACTTCAGGCCCAGGACAAGGAATTTGAGTCAGCATCCTTTGTTCAGGCCCAGTAGAAAGAGGTTCCCAGCTTCCGAGCTTCCAGGAGCCTGCTACAAAGCTCACGGGTCGTGCAGGTATCTTAGCCTCTGGTTTTGCAGATGCTTCACGTCAGATTTGGTAGTGAGCATCTGGCTGTGGTTTGCTGGTGTGAGGATAGCTCTCTAAGAGGCCATGGGGATTCCCCAGAGGAAACTTGACCTAATTGGAGAAGGTCTCAAACAGTCTAAGGCTATAGCCCACACTGGCCTTAAGCTCACAGAAGTCTTCCTGCCTCAGTCCCCCAAGTGCTGGGATTATAGGCGTGAGGATCATTTCTGACTTACAAACTTGACCTTGAAGTTGGACTTCTAGACCAGGAGTGACCACAGATGCAGAAACACCTCACCCCAACTCCTGTGAGAGAGTCGGCTGCAGATTGTCCGCCCCAGACCTATGCCAGCTGGTGGAGGGACCCGCTTTTCAGACAGACATATTCATGTTTTCAGACCAAGGCCACTGCCCCCCAGGGGGGTAGGTAAGAACTGGACACAAGGCTACCCTCTGAATGGAAATGCATCCACCAAAAGTTCTGGGGCCAGAGTCCAAACTCAAAGTGACCTTCAAGGCAGGAGGTGGATGTTGTCCTTGGCTTGTAGGAGGAGTTTCTCTGTTTCTGCCTTGGCCATCACACTGCCATGTCCCATGAGTCCCTCCAAAGTGACCTCATCTTAGCATCTGTGAAGACCCACTTGTAAGGTTGCATTCTAAGGGTTAGGATTTTGGCATGGATTTGGGGTGGAGGAGGCTGTTCAGAGCAAACACCTGAGAACGTGTGTTTTGACAAGCCAGCATCCCTGTGACTTGTCCTCACTCTTAGAGCAAGGCAAAGGGGTCTAAATGATCCCTTCTCAAAATCTACACGGGATCATAGGCTAATCAGTTACCTGAAATAGCTTCAAAGTTGGGCAAGAAACCCCTCCCCCACTTCCTCTTCATCTCTTTATCAAAGCAAAGGAAGGAATCTTGTCCCCAAATGTCTGGCCCTTCTGTAAGCTCAAGATTCCCCAAGCAGAGGGGCCTTCAGAACCCCAACCAACATGAACCTGGATTTCTCACAAGAGCGTTCTTTTAAAATAGCATCCAGATGCCCAAAGGAAGCTATATTGTAAATTGTGTTCTATTCCTGGTTCCTCATGTCTAAATGGGGCTGTCGCACCTGTCGGGTATGAAGCAGGGAATCTCACAGCCGAAAATAAAGTGGAATGTTTCCCTCCTTTGGTTCCAGCTCATGGAAAATGCTCTCGTATTTATATCCAGACTGGTGGAGGGCTGAGGTCGCAGAGGGTGGGGGTTGGCAGAGGAGCAAAAGGAGGGCACCTGCCAGGGAACTGATACCGAATGAATGGAGGATGCTTTCCACTGGGCAGGCCAGGCTAAAGTCAGGTCACTGCAGCTGAGCAGCCCCGCCTGCATACACCTGTGCCTGCCCAGCCAGCCTGGCACGCCATGGCTTCCTCCTTCACGGTCCCTCCTTATTCACACAGCACAGCAAAGGAACTGGGGGTGTTGACTCCTCACTTGATTTCTGGGCCCAGTCCGTGACCTGCAGGAGAGCCAGGAAGGGGGGTCCCCACAGTGTGCTTGACCAGCCTGTTTTCTAGGGAGAGGGGGCGGTGTTTGCCTTTCCTGCTTGTCCCCTTCTACCCTGTTACTCTTCAAAGTCCCGCTTTCCCCATGAAGGAGGGTCTTTCGTTAGACCCTCTCTCCAGAGCGGGAGCAGGGGATGAGAAGAGACACGGGCCCAGAAGAGGAGAGCAGGTAGTCTTGCCATGGCCCAGTTGAAAGCAGAGGCCCAAAAACCCAGTGATGGACAAGCTAACTATTAACTATCACCTCTGTCAGCTGGCTACTCTGAAGTGCTGGCAGCTCTCCCGGGGTGTGTATGTGGGGGCGCGGGGACTACTTGTAGGACAGGTACCTGCAGAGAGAACGTCTGGGATCTGAGGCCTCCATGGCTCTTCCACTCAGGGCTGAAAGCAGAAACCATCCCTGTCTTTCTGGAAACAGGTGTGTGAGGTCCAGCAGGCCTTTGGATGACCCAGTCCTTCTCCCCACAACCTGCTGAAAGAAACTTCTTCAGAAAGCCAAAGAGGCACTAAGGTTATGGCTTTTGCTTCCAAAAGCCCGGTGGATTCTATAAATATCATTTTGGCCTGGAATATTCTAGGGGGGTTCTCTAAATGCTTGAAATAGCCCACTTGTTACTATCTATACTCAGAGCACCCACTCCTGGCCACACCCACATGGCTAAACTTAGCTCGCTGGCGGAGCTCGATGGAACACAAGTTTCCAGGCTGCTGAGGCTGGAACATCCAAGGAGAGTGCATGGCTGCTGAGGTAAGCAGCCACACCCTTCAGCCCGGTCCTGAACATCCAGTGTCTGCTGAGTTACTGCGTAGCTGGCTTCTCTGCGTCTAGAAAAACCACTGACCCTGGAGAGAGATGGCTCAGGGGTTAAGACAGATATGGCAGGCATCTTACAACCACCTGTAACATTGAAGGGGTTCAGTGCTGCCTTCTGACCTCCAGGGACACCCACACATATGTAGCTTATAGACAAACATTAAAAAAGAATTCTGCCGGACGGTGGTGGCACCTGCCTTTAATCTCAGCACTCGGGAGGCAGTTTTCTGTGAATCTGAGGCCATCCTGGTCCACAGAACAAGACCCAGGATGGGCTCCAAAGCTATAGAGAAACCCCGTCTTGAAAAAAACAAAAACAATTAATTTAAAAAAATTTAAAAAAAACCAGTAAACATTGTCCTTTCAGGCCCTGTGTCGTGAGTACCATACATTTCCCCCTCATCCCTAGTTCCCTACATAGCACCTAGCTCTATTCTCTACTGTCCTCCAGCCTCTGATATCCACAAGGACCCCATACTGATGACCAAGTGTTCTAGTGTTTCTATTGCTGTGATTAAGCCACTACGATCAAAAGTAACTTGGGGAGGAATGGGTTTATCTGGCTCAAGAAGTCAAGGCAGGAACTCAAACCAGGCATGAACTTGGAGGCAGGAGCTGATGGAGAGGCCATGGGGAGTGCTGCTTGCTGGCTTCTATAGTTTGCTCAGTTTACCTTCCTATGAAAACCCAGGTCCACCACCCAGGGGTGGCCTCAGCCACAATGGAATTGCCTCCTGTCCCCCATCAATTGCTAATTAAGAAAATGCCTATAGCCAGGTGGTGGTGGCACGCGCCTTTAATCCCAGCGCTCTGGAGGCAGAGGCAGGTGGGTCTCTGTGAGTTCGAGGTCATTCTGGTCTACAGAGTGAGTTCCAGGACAGCAGCCAGGGCTACACAGAGAAACTCTGCCTCAAAAAGTAGAAGAGGAGGAAGAGGAGAAAATCCTCCAATGCCCTACACGCTTGCCTGCCGTCAGCCCAGTGCTTACGGAGGCATTTTCTCAATTGAGGCTTCCTCCTTTCACGTGACGCTAGTTTGTGTCAGGTTGACACAAAACCATCTCTAATGTCTCCTGGGAGCCAGCCCATCAGGGACAAATTCCACGTGTACCACCTCAGCTATGCCATCTGGGTTTCGAGGACGCCTGTGTGGTTACACTGCTCACGTTTTCCTGCTTCTTCGGGTCTCACACTGATCCCACCCGCCCCCACAGTCCACAGCCTCACAAGCCAGACTGGGAGAGATCCGCGGCCTTGTTTGAAGCTTTTCCCTGTGCGGCAGCTCCAGCGCCGAATACTCTGTGATTCCACGAACTCCCACAGCAGACGGTTGCTCAGACCCCTGGGTCTGCACAGTGGGCCGGAGATTGTCCCTTTCTCTTTATCTGAGGTCGCGCTGGAAGGGTGTCCTCTGTCATCTCTGTCTCGCTCTCTTTCACCACATCTCTTCTCCCGAGATTCCAGGCTGCGGGATCTCAGCTGCGGGGCTTTCTAAGGCAGATCTGACTCAGGTTTTCTTTACCCTTTGGCCTCCAAGCTCTGAGAAGAGGCAAGCTAACACTGCCGTCTCCTCCACTTTTTTTTTTATACTTTAATTTTTGTTGTTTGTTTTATTTTTCGAGACAGGCATTTTCTGTGTAGCCTTGGCTGTCCTGGAACTCGCTCTGTAGACCAGGCTGTCCTCGAACTCCGACATCCGCCTGCCTCTGCCTCCGGAGTGCTGAGATTAAAGGTGTGCACCACGCCTACCCCTGTGATGCTCTACCCTTCAACAGCACAGTTTCCACTGTCGGTCTCGTTACCCATTTCAGGGACATCACTACTCTTCCCAAACTCCTCTTTAGTCAGTGTGTCCTGCCAGCTGACTGTGTTGTGTGGCTAAAGTTCCTCTCCAGAGGGAGACTTAGACAATGTCTGCCCCTCTCAGTAAGGCTCCCTCTGTCAAACTAGCGTACAATTCCTCGACTTACTGAGGGTGCCGTGTGTAAGGGGCTACGGGCAGGAGAGTGGATGAGTTTGAAGCCGTCATAGTGGAAGGTCTGCACCCAGCATCATGACCCCTGACCTCCACCTGGCTGTGGCTGTAAGGGCCCCCTCCCTTAGTCTTCCCGACCAGCCTCTCTCCAAGAGCTGAAAATTTGGCAGAATTGCACACAATCGATTGGAAGAAGTGGTTGGGTACTTGGGTGAAGGCTCCATGACCTTCAGGAAGAAGATCAAACCTAACTCCTGAAGATGGTAGAAGTTTGGCTCAGAAGATAGTCCTTACAACTGAAGGCCTGTGGAAGAGGAAGCAGGTCATGGCTTCATGGCTACACAAATGTGGGCGTGTCCAGCATCACTTATGTATATAAAAAAGTCATGGCAGCTAATTTTTTTTTTTGCTATTTTTTTTTTCGAGACAGGGTTTCACTGTAGCTTTGGAGCCTGTCTTTTTTTTTTTTTTTTTTTGGTTTTTCGAGACAAGGTTTCTCTGAGGTTTTGGAGCCTGTCCTGGAACTAGCTCTTGTAGACCAGGCTGGTCTCAAACTCACAGAGATCCGCCTGCCTCTGCCTCCCGAGTGCTGGGATTAAAGGCGTGCGCCACCACCGCCCGGCCAGGAGCCTGTCTTGTAGACCAGGCTGGCCTTGAACTCTCAGAGGTCTGCCTGCCTCTGCCTCCCGAGTGTTGGAATTAAAGACGTGCACCACCACTGCCCAGCGTGGCAGCTAATTTTATGGTTTGTAATTTGTTTTTTTGAGACAACGTTTCTATTATCCCAGGTTGGCCTCCAATTTGCTATATAGCAGAGGATGACCGTGAACTCTTAATCCTCCTGTCTCCGCCTCCTGAGTGCTGGGATTACAGCCGTGTGTCTGCTTACCTTGTTATCCAGTGCTGGGGGTGGCTTGCTAGGCAAGTGTCCTACTAACCTAACCTGGTCAATACATACTTGGCCACAATTAAAGAAAAACAAAGTGAAAGAATTGTTTGTGATACCTGGAAAGGACATGAAAAAGTGTATTAGAACAAGCCACTTCCGTTTACTTGCTCCTTGTCTGAGGTTGCAGGCATTTCCTGCGACATCCTCTGTCTCAAAACACACGAATAGTGTTGGCTCACTGGCCCCTGACAGGAAGTGTGGCTCATAACTGCTCTGAAGGCCATGTTGGGCTGTGGTCACAGAATTCAAACAAAGAGCCTGTAGAGGTCACCTGGTGCAGGGGCCTCATTTGTCACAAGGGCCAAAGCCTGGGCAAAGAACCAGCCAGGGAAGTGGGAAAGCAGACGTAAAGAGCCCTGAAGGTTTGTGGTCAGGCACCAACACAGAACATGGAGGCACTGGTCATTACTCCTCTGGCCTGGGCTAAGAAAGGAATTTTCTTGTAAGCGAGGGCAAGGGAATTCCAGCCCGGGGTAGCCCCAACGTGCCTCTTTCCCTCTTTCCTTCCCTGTGACCCTAACCCTGGCTTTCTTCCTCCCCAGTTCTGTGCAGGCCCCACCTCTACTCTAGGTCCTTTCCTACTAAACACAGCGACCCTGGCAGCCTATAGCCACCTGCTAGAGTGGCTGCATGTGTTCTGCCCTGTGCTGTTGTTCACACGGGACCAGAACCCCTGGATGAAATCTACCTCTCTCCTGCCCTCTCCAGTGGCCCAGGCCAACTACTCTGGAAAGATGTTGACCTCTGAAGACTTCCCTGGGGACCCGAGTTCAAAGGGACAAGGGACAGGGACACAGAAATCCACAAACAGTATCCTCCCCTTTTAGGTCACTTTCAAAGGTTTTCTTTCCCCAGTGCTTGGCCTGGAAAAGGCCCGTATGGGAAGCACAGCTGCGCTTTGGTCCCCTCTGCTGGCCTGACCAGGCCAAGCTCCAGGGTACAGCAGATGGATGCTCAGTCCTGGGTGGACTTCCTTCCCAGCCTGGTATTGGGCTGTATTCCCCTCTCCTCTCTTCTCTTTTCCCCAAAGGGCCTTCTTCCCTGGGTCTCATACATATCCCTGGCCTAACAATGAACCTCACACCCTTGACAGACACTTTATAACATCTGAGATAATAGCAGAGAGGTGACTTCCCACTGACTCTTAGCTTTAAGGCACACAGGGTTCTAGGATGTCAAGCACTGGGATCCTTCAGCTGTGAGGTGATCTTGGCCGCTGGGCCTGATAACAACACGCACATGTTCCAATGGGTGTAACTGTCCCTTCTGTATTGAAGCCTTCTCTTTTCTCCCCTCCCCTCTCTTCCCCTCCCCTCCTCTCCTCTCCCTTCCTCTTCCCTCCCCTCCTCTCTTTCTCTCTCTCTCTTTCTTTTTATTTTTGGTTTTTCAAGACAGGATTTCTCTGTGTAACTATCCTGGCTGTCCTGGAACTCACTTTGTAGACCAGTCTAGCCTTGAACTCACTGAGATCCACCTGCTTCTGCATCGCTCGCTAGTGCTGGGTGGGATTAAAGGCAGTTCTTTCTGGCCGGCTGTGTTCACTGGCTTTACATCATGTAATACTACGATTCTAAACAGTAGAATAGGTGAGGTACCCAGGAACCCAGGTTTCCACCCAGCTCAGTGTCTAACACAGAGGCTCTGTAGAAACCTTTCCTTCCTCGTCACAAGAAGGGCAGGTGCAGATTATTAAGGTACATGGGTGCCCTCTCCATCCCTGTTGCCAGGGAGCTCAGTGAAGGCACTGAGAGTGTTGTCCCTCTGGAGCAACCAGACAGCACCTTTGGAGAAGAAACTGAAAACCAGAGCTGTCTGACGTACAAGGAAACAATAGTGAGACTGGCTAGCTCAGCCTGATGTGACAGGCCATCTCCTGTGCTGCTGAAGGCCTGTTCACACTCCCATACTTCGGTGGAGAGAGCCAAACAATCGATTTAGCTTCCAAGACAGCAGCATGCCAGCAGCTCTCAACAGTGCCCTAGGCATATAGCTGCTTGGCTGAGCCACCCACTTCTAGGAATTCTTCTACAGAAGCACACACACTCACACAAAATGCAAGGACAGCGCCATGCATGGCTTCAATGGGGGGCAATCTGAATAAGTTTAGACAGTCTAGACAAACAAGGAAGCTGTTTTGGTGTGGAGCTGAAAAGCGTTCAAGAAGCACCCACGTAGAAAAACAGGCTAGAGAAAGAGCAATTCCCCACCATTGTGTATAAAATGTCAACCAAAGGCTGTGGAGGCATTGTTACCATCTGCTCTCCTGAGAACCGAACTGGTGGCCTGGTTATTTCATAGTGTGTACTCTTGCATCTTCTTTGATGTCTGAGCCATTCAAAATCTAAGAATTTTAAAAGAGATGGGGGGGGGGGCTGGAGAGATAGCTCAGTGGTTAAGAGCATTGCCTGCTCTTCCAAAGGTCCTGAGTTCAATTCCCAGCAACCACATGGTGGCTCACAACCATCTGTAAAGAGGTCTGGCGCCCTCTTCTGGCCTTCAGGCATACACACAGACAGAATAAAAAAGATGGGGGAACTGGAAAGTTGTATCTGTTTCTGCTGGAGAATGAATGGACTCAGCGATGATGGCTGTACCAAGTGAGGACACTAAATGTCACTTAACTGTAACTTAAAAATAAAAGCCAAGCCCGGTGATGGTGGCGCACGCCTTTAATCCCAGCACACGGGAGGCAGAGGCAGGCGGATCTCTGTGAGTTCGAGACCAGCCTGGTCTACAGAGCTAGTGCCAGGACAGGCTTCAAAGCCACAAAGAAACCCTGTCTCGAAAAACCAAAAAAAAATGGATGCAGCAGCTCACACCTACCACTGGATGGAGGAACTGCTCCAGGGAGCAAGAGAGACCAGCGAAGAAAAAAAAGAGCCCGAAAAAAAAAAAAAAAAAAAAAAAAAAAAAAAAAAAAAAAAAAAAGCCAAATGGCAAGATTTTTGTTTTGCATACTTTGCTGTAATAAAAATGACGTAAAAGTCAGGTGGTGGTGGCACAAGTGCTTAATCCCAGCAGAAGTAAGAGAATCTCTTGAGTTTGGGGCCAGCCTGGTCTACAGAGTTCCAGGACAAACAACAAAAACCCATAGAGAAGTGTTAATCCATTTCAACTACGAAAAGTGACAAAATTCTTGCTTATGCAGAACCTGGGAAAGAGGACAGCATTTGAAAATACCTAATGCGGATGTAGCGCATCCACCTGCAGCCCGAGACCTCCGGTAAACTGGACGGTCCAGACAGGCTATGGGACCCCAGATTCAAGATAGGGCATACAAGAGAAGCCAGATTGTGGATGTAGAATACTCCAGGATGAGGGGCCCTGGCACGATCCTGGGCTGCGGAGCTGGGGATCCCTCCCGATGCGCGGTCTAGTGGGTTGTGTGTGCAACGGAGAGGCAGGATGCTTGTCGTTCTTGAGCTCTGGAACAGCAGATGGCCCCACCGTCCGTCTCCACAGTCTGGCTATTCTGAGCTGCGTGTGCCAGAAAGACGACTCCCGCGCTTGCGCAGATTCCACCCATGCACAAGGCGCACGCGCAGGTTCCACTCCCTGAGCCGACTCGGCCCCTCGCCGGAGGCCACGCGCTCCGAGGCGGCGGGGCGGGCTCAGTGTCGGCCGCACATCATTCGATTCTGTCCATAGGCTAAAAAGTGGATCGTGGGCTCGGCCCACAGCCTATTGGACGGCACGGGAGCAGCACGGTCCGTGGGCCAATCATATGGCAGCGCGTGAGACTGTGGACGCCGGTCGGAGACCGGTGCTGGGCTCTGCTGCTTTGACTCCAGACTCTCTCGGCCATGGCTTCGGAAAAGCCTCAGGACCTGGTCGTCACCTGCACCGCGCCGGTCAACATCGCGGTTATCAAGTATTGTGAGTGTTGGAGTCAGGTGTCACCTCGGCTGGGATCGGGGCGTAGGGCTGGAGGCTGGACTTATCGCGACTGGAATCAGGACCCCCTGGTCTGGAGAGCGGAATCATCCTGGCTGGGATGGGAAATGATCAAGGCACAGGGTTGGAGAGGAAGGTCACCACCGCCGGGATCGATGGGCACAGTGCTAGAGACAGGGGTTACTGCAGCCAGGATTGGGGGTCCTGGGAGCTGGAGGCCGGGGCCCCTAGCTGCCAGGATCAATGGGCAAAGGGGTGTAGATGAGGATCACTGCTGCCGGGATTTAGGGTCCCAGGGCCGGAGGGAAAAAGCCCATGGTCCAGATCTGTAGTAACTGGTCTAGAGACGGCTGGAAAGGGGACTCAGGGTTGAAAGGGGCGTCACCACGACCGGAATCAACGGGCACTGGGCTGGAGATGGGGATCATCGAAGCCAGGATAGGCGATCCCGGGGCTGGATATGGGGAGTATCATCACGACAGGGAAAGGGTCTCTCGGGGCTGGAGACGAGGGTCAGCGGCTGGAATTGGTTGTGCTCCGGGCTGGAGAAGGGCACACCATTGCGAATCTGGGATGGTGAAATTAAGGCTTTTCGCTGCTAGGGAGAGGCGGGGCTCTCCTCGGGCCAGTCTCGTAAGCTATATAATACACCTCAGGCCTGACCTCTACTGTCACTCCTGAAGCTTTGGTGTTGACACGGGTGCTGCCGCACCTCCTGTTGTGAGGAGCAGCCTTTTGCTCTTCCCCGGTCTCTGGTAACCCTCTAAACTAGGGCGGTATTGCAGGGAACAGCGCCCCTCACCCTAGCTTCTCACCTGCCCTTCTTCCTTCCTCTATGATCATTTAGGACTGCTTCTGTAAGTGGATCCACAGAGCCTGTAGATTCTTGAGTTTGGCTCAGTTCAGTCAGCATACTTCTCTGGAAGCTTATCCAGGTGGATGCAGCCGGGGTTCATTGTTTCCCGTTGCTAGGCCCAATTCCACAGCATAAGCAACCCCAGGGGCTGTTACTGGTGAAGTTGTTGCTTGTGTTTATGGGCAGATCTTTGTGTGAACGTTCATCCTTCAGAGGAAGGAGGTCCTGGAATGCTTCCCGGAGAATGGGTGGCAACTGTTCTTTTTTTTTTTTTTTTTTTCCTAAAGATTTATTTATTTATTTACACAGTGTTCAGCCTCCATGTATGCCGGCAGGCCAGAAGAGGGCACCAGATCTCATTACAGATGGTTGCGAGCCATCATGTGGTTGCTGGGAATTGAATTCAGGACCTCCAGAAGAGCAGCCAATGCTCTTAACCGCTGAGCCATCTCTCCAGCCCGGCAACTGTTCTTTATTGCGTTAAGGAACTGTGGGTTCCCTGGGGTGGCAGTGCCCGCATGTTTTCCCACCAGCAGTACACGGGCCATCTTGGTTTCCATGTTCTGGTGCCCATTCCAATGGAGTCCCTATTTTTCACCCTAGTCTTTCTCACAGATACACCCACAGTTCCGTGTGGTTTTAGCCTTAGGTTCCCCGATGGCCAGTGGTATGGGCGATCCTTTCCTTGAGCTCATTGTACCCTACCTTCCTTGTCTTTTGTTTTGTTTCCTTGTTGTTGTTTTGTTTTATCAAGACAGGGTTTTCTCCCCGTAGCTCTGACTGTCCTGTGGCCTCGAACTCACAGAGATGCTCCTGCCTCTGCCTCCTGAGTGCCAGGATTGAAGGTGTGTGTTGATCTTGTGTTCTGCAGTGTGGCTGAACACATTCTTTCCTTCTGAGAACTTTAGTAGGTTTTTTGAGATTTTCTTTGTAGACAAACAAGCCTTTTGCCACTAGGAGTGACTTTCTTTATAGTTTCTTTGTGCTTTATGTGTCCTTGCCTGATTCGTTGGAAGAACAACACTGTATCAGGTGAGAGGATGGGGCTGGTGGCAGTGAACTTTTTTGCCTTGGTCCATGAAAGTATCTTTACAGTTTCTAGACTAGCCTGGGCCCCATAACTAGACTCTGTCTTAAAAACAAAACAAAAAAAAAGTCTTTTATCCTTCCCATTTTTTTTTTCTGATAATCCTTCCCTAAAACACAAATGGTTGTGATTTTCTTTTCTGTTGGTAAGATCACATGATGTTACCCAGGTAGTGGTTGTGCACACCTTTAATCCCAGCACTCAGGAGGCAGAGGCAGGCGGATCTCTGAGTTCTAGGCTAGGCTGGTCGACAAAACGAGTTCCAGGACAGCCAGGGCTATTACACAGAGAAACCCTGTCCCGACAAGAACAAAAGGTCACATGATCCCAAGATTGGGCCTGTAGCTCAGTAGTATAGCACCTGTCTAGCATGTGTAAGATCCCCCAAACAAAGAGGCTCTTGGTTGGAGGGGGAAATAGAGTGTGAAAACAATTAAGATACATTGTATACATGTATAAAATTTTCAAAGACTATATACAGATTTCCTTTTAAATGCATGCTATTTTTCTTCTGCATACTGCTGTGTGGGATGCTTTGCGGTTGGCTGCGGTTTGGATGTCAATCACGTTTCAGCTGGCTGGGTTTTCCCTCCATCTGTTCAGGTTCACCCTCACCCCTAGCTTTTGTTTCAGTTCCCAGCTTAGCTCCCAGGCTTCCGTCTCCTTCTTAACCATCTCTTTGATGCTGTTTTCTTACTTTGTCCTGATTGCTGGCTCAGGCTGTCTCTGTCTGGCGGCAGTCGTGGCATCTCTGACACGTCAGAGGTAGTGTCCTGTTATTTTCTCGGTTTGAGAACCTCCCTTTTGGTATAGCAAATGATTTGGGGTGACATCGAATGGTTTTCTGCTGTGTTCTGAGACTCAAGTCCTGTTAAAACCTTTAGCTGGTAGAAGAGGGGTGCCATCTCTTTTCTTGCAGATAGAGGGGTTCCACCCACATTGTATGGCCCTTGTTTCTGCTGGGGGCTCTGTAGGGTTCCTGCAGGGGCTGTGAGGCCTCCTCTGGAAACTCCTAGCAAGGCTGAACAAGCACCTGTGCAGGCAGGCCTGTGGTGAAGTGCAGGCTGCCAGCTGCGATGAAAGGGCAGCCCGCCACACCTTCAGGGTGAAAAGGAGGTTGCTTTCGTGTAGCCAGGCTCCCAGGGCCTTGGGAAGAGGGTGAGGCTGGAGCAGACTGTGGCAAAAATTTGTCTCACTCAGCTGCCCTTCACCGGTCTCCTTGATGCTCTGCAAATGCTGCTGGCCTGAGATCAGTGGTCAGAAAGAATGGCCCAGATGGGGCACCCGAAGCCACGCACCCTAGCCATGCCTGGAGCCAAGGGCCCAGGGTCGTCCTTCCTCGCTCAGGTGCCTCGTGCTGGCTTGTGCGGGACACCTGGACTTCGGGCTTAGGGCTGGGTCACTTGCTCCATCTTCCTAAGAGCAGCCCCATGACTCCAGGAGAGCTGCCTGTGGGCGGGTGTCTGTAGACGGTGAAGGATGGAAAAGGTTCACCTGCCCAAAGTTAGCCTTTTGTTACCTTCTGTGCGAACATCCCAGATTAACCGAGCACGTGTGGATGCTCAACAAAGACAATGCGACCACCAGCTAAGTGCTGTGAGTGTTGCCAGGTAGTGTTTCCTCTGCCTTTCTGGAGAGTTGACTGTGCCTGCGATGGGGCTTAGAGCTTTGGGCAGAGAGGGACCATTCTGATGGGTGCAGTTGGAGACATGGTCAGGAACGGGGCTCCTTCGGGTGCAGGAGGAGACCACTAGCCACATGTGCTACCTAGCAGATTTCCACAACTGTATCTGTGAAGTAAAAAAAAAAAAAAAAGATGGAAGAAGCATGAGGCAGAGGCAGGCTGGCCTCCGCCTGTGCTCTGGGAACCTGTGCTGAGTCTGCAGCCAGCCCAGAGGTGTCCTGAGGAGGTGGCACAGCCTGGGCAGTGAGAACAGGATGGTGGTATGGGGGCTGCTACAGAAGGGCGGGGGCAACTTTTCGGAGTGCCAGTCGGGTGCCAGGAACTCACTGGCTTGGATTATTGTTGCAGGGGGGAAGCGCGATGAAGCACTGATCCTGCCCATCAACTCCTCTCTGAGTGTCACGCTGCACCAGGACCAGGTGACTGCACTGCATAGACACTGCGCTCTCATGGCTAGAATGGGATGGCTTCTCGTGGGAACCATAGCCGGCCTGTGTCCTTCTAATTCCTTTTGGACTGCCCAGCACACAGTCCCCTCACCTCTTCATCCACACACAAATTCCCGAAGCCACAGGGCTAGTTTTTTACCTAAGATCCTTTATTCAGGAGGGACCAGATGCCCGCGGTCCTGCTGTGGGTGAGACAGACCCTGCATGGTGTGGCCAGCCTGAGGGGCTTGCCAGGGTTGCTCCCCTGACCTTCCATGTGCTTGTCCCTGCCCAGGGGGACAACCATACTAGCCGTAGGTAGGAAAGGCCTCGTGGGCAGAAAGGGATGCTGTGTGGGCACTGGTCTTCAGCCCGGGCCCTTGTTCTTCTCAGTTAAAAACCGTCACAACTGCCGCCATCAGCAAGGACTTCACAGAGGACCGCATCTGGCTGAACGGTCAGGAGGAGGATGTGGGGCAGCCACGATTCCAGGCCTGCCTGAGGGAGAGTGAGTTGGGATGACAGCCACTCCGTGTGCCCTTGCAGATGCTGAGCGCCCATAGGAGAGGGGCTGGAGTTGGGGCATCCCAGGAGGGAGTCCATGTGGGAGGTCTGGGCGTTACTGCCTCACAGATTTCAGCCATACTCCTCCCACTCCCGGCCGCAGGCAGATGAGGTGGGTCTGCCAAGTGGCACTGCCACTCACTGTGCCCTCTCCCCTGCAGTCCGCCGCCTGGCTCGGAAGCGGAGGAGCACAGGGGATGGGGACGCACTTCCCCTCAGCCTCAACTACAAGGTGCACGTGGCCTCAGAGAACAACTTCCCCACTGCTGCAGGCCTGGCATCATCGGCAGCGGGCTATGCCTGCCTAGGTGGGTGCTCACGGGGACTGGGAGATCCAGGGCTCAGCTTTGTGGTAGTAGGGGTGGGGTCTCTGGCCTGTCAGCACCCAGGGCTCCTATCGTGGGAGCTCCCTGTAAAAAGGCCCCGAGTTTGTCCTTTCCCATAATGCAATTGACCACCAGACCCTCTCTGCCCCTGTGTGAGGGCCCTCTAGCTCCCCAGTGACTCAAGCAACAGAAGCCACCTGAAGGTAGAAAATACCTGGAGGCGGAGGTAGGAGGATCTTGGCCTGGCTTCAGGCCCCGCTGCATTCTGGGTTGCTGACCCTATTGTCAAGAACTCTTTTCTTACCCCCGCCAGTATCATCTTTGCTTTCTTGCCCTGGGTCACTGTAGATGGCACCCCCATCCCTGGCACAGGCAGCCCTCACCTCTTAGCTCCAGGGGTGATAACTCCCTGGTCCAGCTAGCTCCTGCATCATCCTGAATTGGAGGCATAGGTGAGCCAGTCCCGGACGCAAGGTCACCCTCTCAAGATGGCTAGACTCAGGGAAGGCCCCTGCTGATGAGCGGCAAGCTTGCCTCACTGCCTGTGATGCTGTCTCCCCCAGAGCTGCCATTCTCTTCCTGGAGACACATTACATTACTCACACTGTCACCTTGGTCCCTGTTCCTGGTGGCCTTCTGACTGCTACCCCTCCCTTTAGTGCTCCACTTGGGTACAGCTCCTAAAGAAGCCTCCCCCTCACCCCGAGTCCTGAGGTAGTTTACGAGGCTGACTACATTTCCAAACCCAATGCCAAGTGAAAGGACGTGGAGCTGGGATGCCAGCGCCCCAGCTCTGCTCCTCAGAATCTCATTTCCTATGCAGCAGGGAGCACCTAGCAGAGCTGGTCTGGGTGGTACATTAGCCTTCACCCTTCTCCGTGTCTCTCTCCTGTGCCTTCAGCCTATACCTTGGCCCGGGTCTACGGGGTTGAGGGGGACCTCTCCGAAGTGGCTCGGCGGGGCTCAGGCAGTGCGTGCCGCAGTCTTTATGGGGGCTTCGTGGAATGGCAGATGGGGGAGCAGAGCGATGGAAAGGACAGCGTCGCCCGGCAGATAGCCCCAGAGTGGCACTGGCCCCAACTCCGAATCCTTATCCTTGTGGTAAGTGGATGGGCATGCAGCCAGTGGGAGAATGGCTGTTTAGCCAGGGCTGGGCTAAGAAAGAAAGAACTGTTATCTATCTGGGGTTCACCAGGATCCTAGGCTAGCAGGGGCTGGGGAACAGACCAAGGCTGCTAGTGGCTCGCACATGGCAGAGCTGTGCCCCTTCCCATGATGTGACTAGATCCAGACCCACATCACTCTTCCCTGACCAGGAGCCAAGGGTTGGTTTAGCAGAGGGCAGGGCTTGTGCTGTGGGTCCCCTGTGGCCCAGGCCCAGTGCCATCTCTCATTCAGGTGAGTGCCCAGAAGAAGCAGATGGGCAGCACAGTGGGCATGCAGACCAGTGTGGAGACCAGTACCCTGCTCAAGGTAGGGCCCGCTGGGGCGGGCAGGGACCAGAGCCCTGCTTGCTGGAGAGGGTGAAGTGTGCTGCTTAAGATGGGGCTCTCCTGGTGGGGGGATGACTCTGGAGGCCCTGTGCCCAGACTCGCTGGCAGAGAGTGTTGTACCCACTCACCCGCTCGCTCCCCTTGCAGTTCCGGGCGGAGTCCATCGTGCCTGAGCGCATGAAGGAGATGACCCGCTGCGTCCAAGAGCGGGACTTCCCGGCCTTTGCCCAGCTGACCATGAAGGACAGCAACCAGTTTCATGCCACCTGCCTCGATACCTTCCCGCCCATCTCCTACCTCAACGACACCTCCAGGCGCATCATCCAGCTAGTACACAGCTTTAACACACACCACGGGCAGACAAAGGTGACAGCGTGCAGGGACTGTGGGGCAGATGCTAGGAGCATGAGCCGATGATGGGGACGTGGTATACATGGACAAAGGTTATGGAAGTGGGTGGGGCTGGGAGTGGCTCCAGGATGGTCCTCCAGATCCTGGCAGACATGGCACAGACAAACTCCATCGTACAGTTCTGGTTCATTCTGTGTTTTGTGTCTTCCCTAAAATACATTAGCTGTGTGACCCGCATAGGCCATAGCCTCGTCCTGAGCTCCAGGCAGAGGTGACTAACACGAGTGTGTTTCATTCATACCACTCCCTGGTTGGGTGGCATAGATGGGCCCAGTTCAACTTGGGAGACGCTCGGTTCCCCTCCCCCTCCCCCGCAGTTCGAAGGTTAGTGCTAAGGGTGCTGAGTGAACAGCTGGGGATCTTTTGGGTTCCAGGTGGCATACACCTTTGATGCGGGCCCCAATGCTGTGATCTTCACTCTGGATGACACTGTGGCTGAGTTCGTGGCAGCCGTGAGGCACAGCTTTCCCCCTGCAACAAACGGAGACAAGTGAGTGTGTGCCCCTCTTCCCTGCCTGGAGATGCCCAGAACAGTCTGCTAGGGGCATGGAGCTCACAGTACTAAACCAGGAGATCTCAGGCACTGACTGGCCTCCTGCAGGGACTCAGCCATGCAGATGGCAGCACTGAGTCTCTCCTTATAGCCACACAGGTTGTGGGTGTGTGAACAAATACCATATTCCTACCCCTTAAGAAATGGTATTTCAGCCATAATGGTGACCCTCATCTATAATACAGGTGCTCAGGAGGTGAATTCAAAGCCAGCCTGAACTGTAGTATGAGACCCTATCTAAAAAAGAAAAAAGTTGACTCTTCTTAATAATTTTTTATTTTTTTATCTTTTTGGAGAGAAATGATGTCTTGGAAGATCAGGGGCGGCCTTCCCTCAGCAAAGACCAGCTTGTGTTTTATTTAAAAATTTTTTAGGCTGAATGTTTTGCCTGTGTGAATATCTGTACCCCATATGTGTGCAGTATCCCTGGAGGCCAGAAGAGGGCATCAGTCCCCTGGAATTAAAATTACAGATGATTGTCAGCTGCAATGTGGGTGCTGGGGCCCTAACCCCAGTCTTCTGCAGGAGCAACAAGTGTTCTTAACCACTGAGTCACTTCTTAGCCTAGAATTGAGTTTTTGTTGCTGTTGTTTAAAGATTTATTTATTTATTTATTATGTATGCAGTGTTCTGCCTGTATGTATGCCTGCAGGCCAGAAGAGGGCACCAGATCTCATGGAAGGCTGTGAGCCACCACGTGCTTGCTGTAAATTGAACTCAGGACCTCTGGAAGAATAGCCAGTGCAGTTAACCGCTGAGCTACCTCTTAGCCCAGAATTGAGTTTTATTAGGAAATGGATCAGACATTCTGATGAGTATCTTAAGTATATGATGCTTTGAAGCATAGGATTCAAACAAAGCCCCAGTTTCTTCCTTCTTGAACAGGTTTGACCTGTGCAGGTGGTCCCTGGTCTCTTCGTGGCACGGGTCTCTCTCCTGGGACCAGTCTGACTACCCTGTGCCACTTAGCGAAAGATGTAATTCATAGTGTTCTCATCATGCCTAAAAGAACCCTCCCACCGTTGGCTACTTCTCTCTGAAGAATCACCCATCTGGGCCTCCCACGCACGGGGCCCCATGGACACACTTCTGCTTCTTTGCCCAGGTTCCTAAAGGGGCTGCCGTTGACGCCTGCTCTTCTCTCTGATGAGCTGAAAGCTGCTCTGGCTATGGAGCCCAGCCCAGGTGCTGTCCAGTACATCATTGCCACTCAGGTGAGGCCCAGTTAATACACGGCAGGCCCTGCCTTATCTGCTGTGGGTGCCCAGGCTCCCTCCCTCTGCTGTCTCGGGCAAGAAGCAGAAGCTAACATCAGCCATGGCTCAGAGTCACCAGACGCTGGTTTGCTTATTTCCCCTCAGTGGTCATGTAGGGACAATCTGCATGCAGAGGAGGAGAGTGGGGGCGTTTGGGATGCAAAGGTTAGTAACTCGGGACCAAGAGAAGCCAGGCAGATAAAAAGTGGTCACTTTTGCCAGGCGGTGGTGGCGTACGCCTTTAATCCCAGCACTTCGAGGCCAGCCTGGTCTACAAAGTGAGTTCCAAGACAGCCAGAACTGATACACAGAGAAACCCTGTCTCAAAAATAAATAAATAAATACAGTCACTTTTATCACCAGCATAAGTAGGTGTTGAGGTTCCCAAGACAATGCCCTCAGGGTGTTCCCCACAAACAGGCCAGCATCCCTGTATCTCCTGACCCTGCCCTCAGAGAGCTCACTCTAAATCCCTGCTTTCTATGCCAAACCATGTGCTGAGGGCCACAGAGACCTGCCAGGATCTGGTCCAGCCAGGGTAAGGGACACCTAGCAGCTCAGGTGGCTTTGCATGGACAAACTGGTGTGGATTTATCAGGAAGGGACACCCTGTCCCTCATCTAATCCTGTTTTAGAGTCGCTCGGTCCTGTGAAGTCCCTGGAGCAGTGGGTAGGACCTGCCGCGTTGCCAGGGACTAGACACTGATTTCCTCCCCCAGGTCGGACCAGGGCCTCAGGTCCTAGACAACGCACACGCTCATCTGCTGGGCCCAGATGGCCTGCCACATCAGGACCGCTGACCTCCTCCATGCCCATCCCTCGTGCTGCTGGAAGATGGCCTGCCACATCAGGACCGCTGACCTCGTGGCAGGACCCCTGACCTCTTCCATGCCAATCCCTTGTGCTGCTGGAGAAAGGGTTGCTTACTGGGTCTGGGAGCTGGTGTGCTGACTGGCCATGCCTGTGGGGGTGCTTGATGGTAATGCCATGCTGGTGGGGGACATGGAGTGGTGATAAGCGCCTGTCTAGGCAGCCGGGATGCGGGGGTCCCCAATCAAGTGCCTCACGTTTCCTGCGAGTTTCCGAAGGGCTCGCAGAAACACTCTGTGGACCTCCCTGTATTCCAGACAGCAGCTCGTCAGGGAAGGGGAGTCTGTGTCTCCCATTGGAGAAGTCCCTAGAGCCTCAGAGAGCAGCTGAGCTTGGAGGACGCTAGCCAGAGAGCAGTGTCTCTGCTGAGCCTGGGGCTCCTAACTCAGGCTGCACCGCGGATGGAATATTTCTTTATAAAGACCAGTGACCCCTCCCCTTGAGGGCAGAGGCTGTTGAGCCCACAGGGAGGGGTCCCTTGTGGGTGTGGGTGCATCATGAAGGTGCAGGTAATGGACCTGATGACCCCGGGAATAAAGTCTGCTGCTGCCTGCCTGCCTGCCTTGCCCGTGCTTTCTCTCTGTAAACCAATTTTCTCAGGTCCATGAGCTACAGCTGAGCGCTCAGGTTCCTACCAGCCATTGAGTGCCATCTTTATGTAGTGGAGAGGTGGGGCCCGAAGTAGGTACTTCTAGGATTGCCTCCCACTGCCACAAGCCACCCCAGCCACTGTGCCCTCCCGTGACAGTCTCCTGCCTCCTTGTCACCCTATGCCATACCCCAGCATACATGCTGCTGCTACTGCTGGTCTGGGCCAGAGCAATAGTGTTCAGCTGTCCCCGACTTTCTGGGTTTTCCCAGCCTTACAAATCAAGTCCCCCCTCGCTCCACTTAATCACGTGATCCAGGCCACACCTGCTCCGGCTCACAGTGGGTCGGAAATAGCCTCAACCTTTTCGGGCCTGCCTTTGATAAGCAAAGGAGCAGGCGCACTGAAGTGACTTACTCCAGGGGTCCTAGGAGCTGGGGGGGGGGGGGGCGGTAACTGCCACAAGTGACCGGCAAGACCTAAGTAGGCGGGGCTCATTCCAGCTAGGGGGAAGCCCACGGGGAGGCTGTCCCACCCACGAAGGCGCAAAGGAGGCCTTAGGGCACAGCCCGAAGGGGCGGAGCCTGAGCAGGGGGCGGGCCAATCGGTGAAGACTTGCAGTGGGCTGCGGAGTTGGACCCGGCCGCCGCGTGTTCAGGGTCCTCACCATGGGACAGATCGAGTGGGCCATGTGGGCCAACGAGCAGGCGCTGGCATCTGGCCTAAGTGAGTGAGGCGGGCTTCGGGCGGAGGGCCGGTCAGGACCCCTGGGGCGCCTCGGGAGAAGCTGGGTTCAGGCTGGCACTGCGGACCTCCCTGCGCGGGCTGCTAGGGCCCAGGGTCTCAGAGCAGGCGGTGGCCGCTGCTGGCCTTGCCCTGCTGCCTGCTTTGCGACCCCGCCCTGAACCCTGCTCTGTCTGTGCTGGGACTTCGGAGGAGGAAGTTGCTTGTAGCTGGGGAAGAGGCTTTAGCCCGGTGGTTTCCCCGCCCGGTTAGGAAAACCCGCCGGAAGACCCTCTTCTGTGTATAGCCCATTCCTGGAGTCGGGGCTCTGGTTTTGGGGGTCGCTAGGGCTCCGTCTTCTCCTGGAGGGGCTCGGGATAGGAGCTGATATCATCCTGGAGGAGCAGTCAGTTCCATCCCACAAGCAGAGTGTGTGCAGAAACTTTTTCACAAGAGTCGGTGCACCCCTTTGAGTGATCTTAGACCAGGGCTAAGGTGCTGGATACTTGCTTTTTGGTCAGAATGTCGCTTGCTGTGGCTCAAACAATCCGGATAGCCTGGGGGGGGGTCTGCCAAGGGGTAATGGGACCCCTGACTTCACTAGACCGGGGAAGGAACCTAGTAGACCAGACCAGGGGCATCAGGCCTGAGACTTAAAGAAACTGCAGACGTGCCTCAAAGCCAAAGCTAGCCAGGAAAGACCTGCAAGGCCAGGGGTGGGGACCCAGATGCACCTACACTCACTGGGGACCGATGCCTAGGGAGGTGATGGAGAAATCTCCCCCAGGCCACATGGGAAGCTCCCTCCTGGGGTGGGAGGCTTTGAAGCTGAAGCCCTTTGAGAGTGGTGGACCAGTCCGGACCCTTCTTCCTTTCTCTGCATTTCCCACCTGCCTGTCAGTGGTGGACTGTGTCCCTTGAACACTACAGGGACACAGCCCCGGTGGGAAGACCCAGGCTCTCCCGTGAATGCTAGCCACTCCTGTGAGTGCTACCATGTCCTGTCTGCCTGTGCTGTGTAAGGAAGACCTCTGCATACTGCCTCAGCTAACTGTCCACAGAGTCCAGGGTGACACAACTCTCCTGTGTCGTTTAGAGACCGTGGAGATGTAGAGACGTCGCTGGCTGTGGCCACTTTCTCCCTCAAGTTGGACTTCCTCTGATTTTCCTTGTTTCTGGAAAGTCCAGCCACCGTGGGAGTGTTCTGGACAGTCTGGGTCCAACCCACAGGAACACACTTTCCTTTGTTTTACATTTTACTATATGTGTATGCATGTGTGTCTGTATGCATGGGAATACATACATGTAGTCTGGGCGTGTGAATAATTGCAGGTGGTCTGCAGGTGGTCGCAGACAAAGCCTCCAAGAGGATACTGGATCGCCTGGGGCTGGAGTTACAGGTGGTTCTGAGCTGCTGATGTGGGTGCTAGGAACCAAACTCGGGTCCTCTGTAAGAGCTGTGTGCACTCTTAAACCACTGAGCCATCTCTCCCAGGTTGTTTGTTGGTTTGTTTTGCTTTTGAGACAGGGTTTCTCTGTGTAACAACTCTGGTGTCCTGGAACTCACTCCATAGGCCAGGGTGACCTCCCAAGTACAAGGATGGAAGGCTTGCACCACCGCCGCCTGGGTGGTTTGGGTGGTCATTTCCTTTTTTGTTTTGTTTTGAAATCACAGAAAATCCTGTTTCCCCACATAATCACCCGGCTCCATCTCAGAACCTCTTTCTGGCTGCTGGAGCCCCTGCGTCCTCCTGGGAGCGCTCCTGCCTACCTTGCCATACAGTTTCTTTTCTGCCTCTGAGTTTCCTGAATGTGCAACTCCTCCCCCCTGGGCTCAGTGTTGCCGGCTCGGAGATGTTCAACCTCATGTAGCCTGATTCGCTGGGATCAGGACCTTCTGTTAAAGTGTGCCGCTGTTTACCAGACCACGGGGCTTTGGTCTTTGGGTTATTTCAGAGTCCCTGGACACGGTTGTTGTTCTTGGTTGGGTTTAAGAATGAGTCCTTGGGCCGGGCGGTGGTGATGCACGTCTTTAATCCCAGCACTTGAGAGGCAGAGGCAGGTGGATCTCTGAATTTAAGGCCTACACAGGAGGTCTACACAGGAGGTCCAGGACAAGCTCCAAAGCCACATAGAGAAACCCTGTCTCAAAAAATTAAGAAAAAGAAAAAAGAATGTGTCCTTGTGTCTCCCTGGTGGATAGGGGGTGTCCCCTCCCACTAATGGTGACAGCAGAACAGGAGCTCAGAATGGAACGCCACTCCAAGGGCTCATGGATTGCAGGCTGAGTAAATGTGTGACCAAAAGACCCTCCCCTCCGGCAGAGCATACCCTTAGTGCTAATCAGCGAAGCAGGAAAGTTAATATGTAGCTGAGCTACAGGCCAAGCAGAAGAATAAACCAGTGTTCTCTGAAGGTTGGGAGAGGGGCCTGAAGGCTGCGGGTGCCCAGGACAATCTAGCAACTCTTCCTGAGGCCGTCCCAGGGTCTCTGTGCTGGAGAAGGCAGGAGTCACCACCCAAGCAAAACTCACACAGGGCTTAAATCCTTGCAGCTGCCATGAGCTGTTGCTGCCAGGCGTCAGGTGGAAAACATCAAGAACAGGCAATACCCGCCCGAGATCTGGGCTGCCGGAGTGAGGTTGCCCTCAGCCACAGACGCAGAAGCTGGAGAACTCTGATCAGAGGGAGAAGCCCTCAGCGGGGCACGCAGGCTGCTGTGGGATGCACGGCCTATGGGTGTGAGCTCACATTAGCTCACTGTTTGAGGAAGTGAACCCTCTGAGGAGTCAGCACCCATAGGGCAGGGCACCCATGGGCAAGGGTGCTGGTCCCACTGGAAGGCAGAAAAGTGTCCCTTGAATGCCAAAGGAGAGAAATGAGAGGGTGAATCCCCGCACGCTGTCTACAGATGCACCCTGAGGGTGCACAGTCCTGAAGAAGGAAGCAGAAGGAAGCTGGGAGGAACCACACCGATATGGGGATTTCTACACAGAAGTTGTGTTATACGTTGTGCAGGAAGTGAACATGTGACACACTGAAATTCCACAAGAGAGCGTCCATGGTGTGGGGGAAGGGCATCTGGAGGCTGGGCAGACATTTCCCAGAAATGACTTTGGGCCTAAGAGAGCAAGAAGTCACTTTCAGAGCTAACGAAAACAAATCCCTTCTTTTTTTAAAAAAAAATATTTATTTATTATGTATACAATATTCTCTCTGTATGTCTGAACCAGACCTCATTACAGATGGTTGTGAGCTACCATGTGGTTGCTGGGAATTGAACTCAGGACCTTTGGAAGAGTAGGCAATGCTCTTGACCACTGAGCCATCTCTCCAGCCCCCAACAAATCCCTTCTTGAACACATTGAAATTAGACAAGGAATAAAAACATGGGTTAATACCAGCTTATAGAGTTCTCAGATCAACCACACATACCAAAAGACAGTGTGTAATGATGCCAGAAGACAGTGTGTAACGATGTCATAGGTGCCAGGAGACAGTGTGTAATGATGTCTCGGGTGCTGAGAAAAGGGTTGCCCTCTCCCCTTGCACTGTCCTGCTGAGGGTCAGCTAACGGAGTCTTGGTGCAAGGATGACTGACAGATGCACCTCAGCGAGAGGGAAGCTGAATCCGGAGAGAGAATGGGAACCACCAGATGAGTAACAAGTCAGGCAGTGAAAGTTCTCCCGTGGCTAGGAAGGATTTTGCAGTAAGTAGCCTTGAATATCTGGGAGAAATTATTTTCAAATATTAGGACAGGAAATAGAAAGACCTGGATGTGTGCATCTCAGTTGGAAACTACACATGACTACCTTTGAAAAACGCTTGCTAAAATTACTTCAAAAAAAAAAAAAGTCTGAGTAAAACTTACTGCAAGCTTCTAGAATACAAAGGAAAAAGAAGGCACAGTTTTTGCTTATTTTTTGAAATCTATGATCCTTCTGTCATAGCTTCAAGAGTGTTGGGATAGCAGGTGTGGCCACACCTGGCTGAAGATGATACTTCGGAAGAGCAACCAGTGCTCTTTGACCCTGAGCATCCCTCGGGCCCTCATGGAATCAAGATCTTAAGTTTCGTAGGCTTAGTGTATCACTCATCTTTCTAAACCTACAGCAGGGTCCTGCCTTTTACTTATTTGTTTTGAGACAGGGTTTCAGGCTGGTTGCAAACTCACTGTGTAGCAAAAGATGATGACTTTGAATCCTGGCCTTCCTGCCTCCACCTCGCAAGGGCTGGGGTTGCATACAAGCCCACCATGTCCGGTTTAAGCATTGCCAGGGCAGTTGGGCACCACCATGCTAAGACAGTAGGCACACAGAGGTAAAGTACAACTTAGTCAGTTCTGCTTCTCCGTGGGTCCTGTCATCAGGATGAATCAGGCTTGGTGGCAAGTGTTGTTACTCGCTCCATCATCTTGCCAACCCCATAAAATATCTTAAATTCACTCTTACTATTGGTTAAAAAAAAATAAAAACATAGCCACATCACCTTATCCATCATAGCTATAGACTAGAAGCCTCCAAATATCCCAAAGACAGGCAAATAAACTAGTAAATCGTGGTTGATTCAGGGATTAGAGAAACAGTCAATTTAAAAAAAAAAAAGTAAGAAAACGAACAAAAAAAATTATGCCAGGTGGTGGTGGCACACACCTTTAATCCCAGCACTCGGAGAGGTGGGTGGGTTTCTGTGAGTTCTAGGCCAGCCTGATCTACAGAGTGAGTTCCAGGCTAGCCAGGGCTACACAGAGAAACCCTGTCTTGAAAAACCAAAAGAAAACAAGAAGAAAAGTAAGTGGTGGAATATGGTGATCCATGCTGCAATGCAACCACAGGAAGAGGGGGCTCAGGAGTTCCAGACCAGCCAGCCTGTCTGGACTTTCTCAAAAACAACAACAGCAAAGGAAGAGTGAGCTGCTAATTATTTACAGAGCCCGTCAGTTCAGCTTCACCTGAGCTAAAGACACAGACACTAGAGCTTGCTGAAATGAGGACGGTTGTCACGTGGTTCCGTGGAGGAGCTAAGCTTCACACTGTGTATTCCGTAATGTAGTCTTGAATGGGCTAGCCGACTGGGATGACCGTGGGGCCGTGCGATTGTGGCACAACCCTGTGCAGGTCTTTGTTTTTTTTTTTTTTTGGGGGGGTGGAACCCCAAGTATGTGCAGATTACAAAAGGACCAAGAAACACGCAGCTGAAAAGGGGCAGTAACTGTCAGGCACCCAGGTTGTAAGCACTAGACAGCTACCCTGGAGCGCAAGACTCCCACCAGCATGTTCAGCTCGCCCTGGCCACGTCACCAAGCATCCTCTCTGCCTCCTGTGCCCCCTGCAATCCAGGCATTTCCTCCTGGGGCAGTGCCCTAACCCAGTGGGCAGAGAATTGGAGGAGGTCCTAGCCCAGGGGCAAGCACAAGTTGGCTCACACCTGCAACAGGTGCCTCCTCTTAACCTTCTCCCTCCACCCTTAGTTCTCATCACAGGGGGCATCGTGGCCACAGCTGGGCGCTTCACACAGTGGTACTTTGGTGCCTACTCTATGTATCCTTCTACTGGGGACTAGGACGGTGTGGTGATGCTGCTGCTTCCCGAGCTAGCGGTTCTACAACTGTCCTGTTTGGCCACAGCCTCAAGAAGCAGAACCGGCTCTGTCTGCAATTTTAGAAGCCAAGACAGCTTGCCAAAGGGCACAGAATAGGTTCAGGCAGACGTGGAGCTGAGTTAGAGTCTCCTGCCTCCTCCTTACCTTGTTAGACAATGGGCCCTCTGGCCAGAACCTGAGAACAGACGAGGAGGGAGAATGGGGGATGGGCCAGCGGCTGTGCCTCCATTTACCTGAAGTGCACGCTAGCTTAGGGCAAGCACGGCTTTCCTTAACGCTGCCTCAGCGCTGCAGGTGTGCTCATTTGTCTGCTGGAGTACCCTCGAGGGAAGAGGAAAAAGGGCTCCACCATGGAGCGGTGGTAAGTCACCCCCACCTGAGCGGCCTGGGCCTGGCTTGTCGGGAGCTTCCAGCCCAACGCCTGCCCAGCTGCTGGGTCCATGAGACCAGGAGGAAAAGGACCCAGGACCCTGGAAGGGGATGGATAGGGAGGGACAAGGGTCCTGAGTGCTGACCCCCTGACCTCTGTCCTCCCTCTACATCTAGTGGACAGAAGTACCTGACCGCTGTGGTAAAGCTGTTCGGGCCCCTCACGAGGAATTACTACGTCCGGGCTGTCCTCCACTTCCTGTGAGTCCCCCGCCAATGCCCTGGGTAACAGGAGACTGGAAGGAGGCACCCCATGGTTCTGTAGCCTGGATGGGAGACAGGGCTCAGCCATGCCCCTTCCTCATTGATGTTTACCCAGACAGAAAAGTCCAGCTTTTAGAGAGGGCAGAAGGTCCCAAACCTGCATCCATCAGCTGTCGTGCGGTACACACCGAACCCAGCAACTGAATTGCAGTTGGGCGCTTGGTGGTTTTCTGTGGGTCTGTTACACCTGCCATTTTTCATGGTCTTTGCTAAGCCTGGACTGGAACACACCCATGATACCACACCTCAGCTTAGGCTTTTCCACCAACACAGTTGCTGGGCCTTGAATCACTGCAAAGAACACTTTATGCCAAGCTGGACCTGGGCAGAGCTGGCCTCTGCTTAGTCTAGAGCCCTGGGGATGACATCTCCCTCTGAGACCTTATGGCCAAGAGCTCAAGATCCCCCCTGACTGTTGTCTCTTCCCCTTCCTTCTGTTACCCCTCCAGGCTGTCAGTGCCTGCAGGCTTCCTGCTGGCCACTATCTTGGGGACTGTCTGCTTGGTCATTGCCAGTGTGATCTACCTGCTGGTAAGTGGCTGCTCTCTATAGTAAAGCCTCCTCCACTTCACCCTCCACCCCCGTCCCCTGCTCCCATGTCCTTGGTGTTCTTGGCCCTCAGGTCAGCTTCCTTGCTCACAGCAGCTTTGGTTAATGCACATCCAGTGTATACTGGACACTTCCTGTTGAGGCTGCATCGTAGCTCTGTCCAGCAGGTGGATAAAGACAACTCATAGAGGCCGTGTGGCCGGCCCAGGTCCTACCTCCCAACCTCAGTGTGGGCCCGTTGCTCATCAAAGCCTGTCTGAGTTTGGGGCTGTGTCAGGTGCACTTCCCAGGGATTCAACACACAGAAGCATTTCTCTATCTGCCTGTTATCTATGTATGTATGCATGCATACATGTATGCATGTATGTATCTATCTCTCATCTTCCTATTTATTTTGAGAGAAAGAGAGGGTTTCATATAGTCAGCTGGTCTCAAACTTAGTTGAGGATGACCTTGAAAACCTAATCCTCTTGCTTATATACCTCCTAATGCTGCAGGACAGGTATGTGCTCTTCACCTAACATAGTTTGTGTTCATTAAAAGTCTCTCCCACCTTTTTGAGATCATATAGATATCTTTCTAATTCTTTTCTGCTAACTTCATTCTTAGAATGTTCTAGCTTGTTGTTTAGAAGGTGTAGCCACAGGTGTTTGTGTGCTACAGTTTCCCTCTCTCAAGCATTATGGGATACTATATTTATTTATTGCTTTTGTTTTTGTTTTGTTTTGTCTTTCGAGACAGGGAGGCTGTCCTGGCCTTGCTCTGTAGACCAGGCTGGCCTCGAACTCACAGAGATCTGCCTGCCTCTGCCTCCTGAATACTAGGATTAAAGGCGGGTGCCACCACTGCCTGTGGGATACTGAATTTAAGTGCACATTCCCACACTGGAGCAGCTGCTGCGGAAGCGCATGCGGGGGGTGGGGGGGTGGCGGCGCTGTTTAAGCAAGTACTCTGCTTGTATTCTTTAGCACCCAGCACTATCTGCTTCCTACAGAGTGCTTGACACCCTTGGGGAGGCCTTAGCGCACGCGGGTATCTCTTGGAGGGGACCTGGGAGCCGTGTGGGTCATGGAATTTGTACCTGGAAGTGTTTCTGGGAGTGTTCTATATGCTCCCTCCACTGCAGGACCCTCCTGGCATGGCCACATAACTTGGTGTGAGGCAGTCCCAGATCCTCACTGTGTGACCTTGGGTCAGTCAGTTAATATAGTCATTCCCATCCTGCTTAGGGATTAAAACCCACTTCCACTTAAAGTCCCTGTGACAGCCAGCAGCTTGAAGCGCAACACTGTCTCTCTCTGCACCTCAGGCAGCCATCCGGGGTGAGCAGTGGACCCCCATTGAGCCCAAGCCCAAGGAGCGGCCCCAGGTCGGAGGCACCATCAAGCAGCCGCCCACCAACCCCCCACCCCGGCCACCAGTGGAGGTCCGCAAGAAGCCAAGTGTGGGTGAGGAGGAGGCGGGCACAGCTGGAGGCCCCCAGGTCAACCCAATTCCAGTGACAGATGAAGTGGTGTGACCTTGCGTGGCTGTCTGCAGCTCCTGCCTGAGTGTTCCCAGAGGTGCCACCAGGAGGCGGTGATGCCTCCTACTGTAATAAACAGTGAAAAGCTGGTGTGGACAAGTGGTTCTTCCTGTGATGGTGGGACGGGGGTGACAGCTGGCACCAGATCTGACGTGCACCCCGTCCTGTCTGGCAACCTGAAAGCCAGTCAGGGAAGGCCTGACAACTTCCCAGTGGATCCTGAGTGAGTTCATGCTTACATGTGGGACCCTGAGCCTAGTCCTGGTCTTCCCATAGTGCGAGCCATTAGCTCCCAGGCCCCTTTACCCAAGGCACCCAACGGGTCCAGAGTCCAGACTACCATCCTGGCTTCTGGCTCCAGAGTGGAGTCTAAGTCTCCAGTTTGGCCTCACAGCCCTGGGTCTCTACTAGGGAGGGACCTGGCAGGGTTATGCTGGGAAGGCCTGTTATGGAAATGACTGCCTGACTGTCTTGATGCAGAGGGGTGTTCCTGGGGATTAACTTCAGGTGGAAATTTCTCCCCAAATGTCCAAAGGAATAATAAAGAGTGGGGAGCACAATGTTAGTGTGAGGAAAAGCCTATCCCTGCCCAGGGCAGAAGCGGCCTCCTGTAGGGTGGTGGAGACCCAGGCCTAACAGCTGTCCGTGTTATGTTGAAGTCCCCTCCCCCAGCAGCACCTTCTCAACACGCACACCTCAGGAAAGGAAGCTGGGGCTTTAGTAGCCTCTGAGCACCACTGGGTGGACAGGGCCAGGAGGGAGGAAAAGTAGACTTGCAGGAATAAGTAAAGGAAGCGCTGAACATGTCCCTTTAATAACAGTTAAAATAAATGTTTATTTTTTATTTTTTGAATTTTTGAGACAGGGTTTCTCCGTAGCTTTTTGGTTCCTGTCCTGGAACTAGCTCTTGTACACCAGGCTGGCCTCGAACTCACAGAGATCCACCTGCCTCTGCCTCCCGAGTGCTGGGATTAAAGGCGTGCACCACCACCGCCCGGCTAAATAATTGTTTAAAAACAGCTGGCAGAGCTGCATTGGGCAGAACCAGGACTCTGGGGTAACATAGAGCCGGCCCCTCATCTCCCCGCCTGTCACTGTTGCTAGAGGTTCAAGGAGAGGAAGCCGGTTCCTTCAGGCTTCCTTTTGAGATGGTTTTACTATCCCTGAAACTCATTATGTACACCAGGCTGTCTGAGAATTTGAGGCAACTTTCCAGCCTCTGTGGAGGCTGGGACTCCAGCTGTGCCCCATACCATGCCCAGCTCTCCGCTTTGGAAACAGGCTTAGCTAAAGCTGAAGAGTCCCTGGGAATGATCCTTCCAGACAGGGGCTTGCCTGACCTCTCCAGTCCTGAGACCAGCCGCCTGCATCTGGGCACTGGTCAGAGTTCACTGGGCAAGCCTGGGTACGGCCTCTGCTGCACTTCTGAGTCAATAAATAAGCAATAAATACATATAAACAGAAGGGCATCCTCTGTGGGGTTGCCTGGGATGTCTGGCCCAGAAAAAGCCCGGTTGAACGACAATGGGGCCTCAGATGGGGCCTCAGCAGAAGTCATCACTGTGCAGACCTGGGAAGAACACAGGTGCAACCAACAGGCACTCTGATGAACTCGGTGTGGAAGGCGAAGGATCCTGGTGTAGGGTCCGAGGCACCGTCTTGCGAGCAGGGCTGCCGCCGCAGCACCAGCAGACTCTGCAGCAGCTGCACAGAGTTCAGGGCGGCTGTCTCCCGGCCCGTCTTGGCGTTGATGCAGCCACGACACAGACATTCTGCCACCGCCAGCTTTTGTGGGTAGCGGTTCTGGTCTGTGTCAATGCTGTGGGGACAGGAGCAGTGAGAATACTCAGCTCTGGTCCTACCTAGAACTAATCTAAGCTCTAGCAAGCAGCGTGGTGGGCACAGCACCCCTTCCCCGCCCCTTGGAGCTCCACCTCTTGTGGCTGCACCACTTGCTGTGGAACGGGCAATCTAAGAGTTCAGGATTCGAACGCAATGGACAGAAAGGTACAGGCACTGAGAAAGTTGGCATTCAGTTGGTGCTCAATCAATGGTGTTGCCTACATTTAATGAGAACACAGAACCAGGGCCTTTAATGGGGGTCGTCCTGTGATGGAGGAGGGTCAGCTGTCTATATGTTGCTTTCATTGGTTAATTAATAAAGAAACTGCTTGCTCCAAAACCACAGAGAAACCCTGTCTCGAAAAACCAAAAAAAAAAAAAAAAAAAAAAAAAAAAGAAACTGCTTGACCTGATAGGTCAGAAAATTAGGTGGGTGGAGTAGACAGAACAGAATGCTGGGAAGAAAGGAAGTGAGGCAGCCGCGGTGCCCCTCCTCTCCAGGCAGACGCCGAGGAGCCAGCCACCAGGTTAGACATGCTGAATCTTTCCTGGTAAGTCACCACTTTGTGGAGCTACACAGATTATTAGAAATGGGTTAAGCAAGATGTGAGAATTAGCCTATAAGAGGCTGAAACTGGGCCAGGCCATGTTTAATGAATATAATTTGTGTGTTGTTATTTCGGGTGTAAAGCTAACCATGCGGGAACCGGGAGGGACGAAAAGCAGGCCTGCTCGCCTCCTCACTACAGTCCTGGTCTCACTTGGCCCAAGCGACAGCTTCTTAGGGGAATGTGTCTTTAAAGGTTGGGGTGAGCACACCTGTGCGCAGGTGAGAAACTAAGGCCCCAGAGTGGGAATAAAGTCACCCTCCCATCCCACCCGTGGGGACCCCCCCCCATCAATCTCACCGATATTTCCATGGTGAGATGGAGCGCTGGTGGGTGTCAGCTTCCAGCACCTCCTCTGGCCGCAGCACGGGGCACTGTGTTCCAGCTAGAGGTCTTTCATGCTGTCGCCTGCGGCCTGTGGCCTCCAGAGTGGACACAAGGGCCACAGGGAGGGCCTGCTCCCACCTGGCACTTCGGGTTAGCAGGTGTGGGGGAGCCTGGCCACGAGACAGCTCCTCAGCAGAGTAGCACCTCAGGGTCCCATGGCTTCGGGGGTTCCGCCGGAATGGGAGGTCTTGGTGGGTCATCCCAGAAGGCAACCAGGCTAGAAGCAGGAGACGCTGGGGAACAGGCAGGTGTATGGTTAGGGGTAGCCCCGAGAACACCCCATTTCCTCCAAATCTTGCAGGTTCTCACAGAAAAGATAGGGTTTAGACTTTGTTCTGTAAGTGGGGAAATACGCTTCGCCTAAAGGCATCCCAGCACACCCAGGCTCAGACAGAAGCCCCCATCATCCTCCCTTCTGGGATAGGCTGTCCTTAGCAGGCTGGGAAAGGTGCCAGGCTCACCATCACAGTGCCAATGACAGTAGCCATGGCAGCAGACATGGAGCAGGCCTCACACCTGGCGATGGTCCCAATGCTGCACCTGGTGGAGACCGGCTGTGTGCTTCTTTATACCTGGGGCCACACCTGGGGAAACTCCGGCACTCTGCTTCCTCCTCTGGGTCTGTCCCTTTGCATCACACAGTTGTCCAGTAGGTCCCGAGAACAGCCGCTGGGCCCAGCTCGGCCACGCCCGCTGCGTCACAGACACTTAGGATCCTTTTCGAGGCACCCTCTCTACCCAGAGGGACCCTACCCAGTGGAATGCCCGTGAAAAGTGAGAGGCCCTGGCTGATGGGGCAAAGGGGTTTCAGCTGAGCTGCTCTCAGCAGCTTGCCGCTTTGACTTGTGCCCTTTTTGCTGTTCGTGGTTGGCACTGGGGTCTTACATGTTACTCCCTGCCGTGGGTCCTTGAGGTTCAGTGTCTGGATCTGTGGATGGGCACTGAGGTTGTGCTTCTTGCCTATGATGGTCATCATGAGCCCCTTCCCTGTATGGGCAGGAGAGATGCTAGCTGGGGAATGCCCTTGGGTCTTAGTGAGGGTCCTACAGGTTTTTAAATTTTTTTTTTGTTTTGTTTTATTTTTCGAGACAGGATTTCTCTGTAGCTTTGGTGCCCGTCCTGGAACTAGCTCTTGTAGACTAGGCTGGCCTCGAACTCACAGAGATCTGCCTGCCTCTGCCTCCCGAGTGCTGGGATTAAAGGCGTGTGCCACCACCGCCCGGCTTAGGTTTCTAATTTTTAAAAAACTTTTATGAGGATGAATGTTTTGTCTACATGTGTGCCTGGTGCCCATGGAGGCCAGAAGAGGGCCTTGGATCTCCTGGAACTGGAGTTACGGCTGGTTATGAACCATCATGTGGGTGCTGGGAACAGAACCTGGATCTTTTGCAAGATTAGCCAGTGCTTTTTAACTGCCGAGTCTTCTCTCCAGCCCCTCTCCTACCATTTTATCCAAGAAAAAAAAATTCTGGGGCGGGGAAGGAAAGCCCACTGGAAATGAGTGCAGTTACTGAAGGACGCTCGTTGGGGCCTGGAGCCACCAGAAGCGCCCCCTCCCCCACTGAATCCCATTTAACACAGCTGGCTAGGGTGGGCTGGGTCCTGTGGGTGCTTTTATCTGAAAAGAGGACAGGTGGTGTAGGGTTAAGCCCAGTCTGTCTGCATTCATTTATGCCGTTACAAGGTAGGAGCCAGATCTTGGGCTGTTTTGAATGCCTAAGGTTTGGCTGTCATTCTGGGAAGGCCTCTACCTTGGGGCCTCTTGGGGATCCGGCCACCTCTGAAGCAGAAGGGCCTGTCTGGCCTGGTTTTTGCGAGAGTCTAGAATGTCCAGCTGTGGGCGGGGCCAGGGAGTGTAGTCACAGGTCCTTCTTCAGCCCCCACACTTAGAAGCAGCCTCGACCTGCGGGCAGGAGAGCTGGGGCAGCACACCGGGTGCCCTGGGAGTGACTTCTCAAAGGGATGAAGGGACAGCTCTGCTCACAGACTTGATAGGCCACCATGAGGGCAGTGCTGTGCTGCCAGCTGCCTGGGGTCAGTTGAGTCACTCAATGCTGACTGACTGTTGCTGTCACAGATCCACAGAGCACCAGGCTGCTGGCCTGTTCCCAGGGCCTCAGAATCTAGTGTGGATACAGCCCCTCCCCTCACAGAGAACAATGGCGGATGGGGACCGAGACCGTCTAAGTGCCCTCAAGGAAGCCCCTTCTGAAATGAAGCTATGGCTGAGATGTTTGGTGCAGAGCCCAGCCATGGTCCCTCCCTCGGCTGACCTGCTGACCTCCAGTTTCTCCCTGGCACATACATGTGCCTACCAACGTGCATATAAACATGTCAGCTGTAGCTGCCGGGCTCCAGGGCCTTGGAGAAGATCTTGGTGGACATGGGTGGGGTTTCCCGGGCTACGGTTTTTCTGCCTAACCAATGGGCACACTGACATGATTCCCATGACCCTTCTGCATTGTCAGTCTGTGAGTCACAAGACCAGGTGGGAGGGAGGTAAAGGTGAGGGAAGAGTTGGGTCAGCTACATCCTGGAAGAGAGGGCTGGGCTCGTAGATTCCAGCTTCTTCTTGGGTCGGGATCTTTCTGTATACAGTCAAACAGAACCTAATGTCCCGGGAAGAGCAGCAGAAGGAAAGCTAGGGAAGGTGTGTGTGTGTGTGTGTGTGGCGCACGCACGCGAAGGGCCCACTTCAGAGTGCCCCACTCTAGACCAGCCCTTTGCCTCACCAGTGCTACCTTACCTCTCCCAGAGAGGAGCAGGGGCCACAGGACTCCTTGAGGAAAGGCCATTGTCGAGGCGGGGCCAGTGGGAAGGAGTCCACTGATACCTTCACCTTCCACCTTGTACCCCAGGAGAGGAATGAGAACAATGGCTTTGGAGACATGTTCAGCTACTTCCCTGTTTTCATTCTTTTAAGGATTTATTTATTTATTATGTATACAGTATTCTCAGTATTCTGTCTGCATGTATGCCTGCAGGCCAGAAGAGGGCATCAGATCTCATTACAGATGGTTGTGAGCCACCATGTGGTTGCTAGGAATTGAACTCAGGACCTTTGGAAGAGCAGGCAGTGCTCTTAACCACTGAGCCATCTCTCCAGCCCCCCTGTTTTCATTCTTCAAGGAGCTTCAGCTTACCCCGCTTCCCAGGCAGGGAAACTGAGACCCAGGGCAGTGACAATTTATCCCAGGCTGTACAGCAAATGTGCCGGCAGAGCTGGATTTTAGCCAGGATCAGCCTGCTCCGTGTCTGGTGTATTTAAGTACAGTCTATATAGCTTTACTGGTGCAGATGGATTCTGAAGACGTAGGGAGAGCACTGGGGTGATTGGGTGGGACCCGGGGTCTCAGGAGGCAAACAGGTCCATGGACCTGTCAGCTGCTATCCTGTGGCTTCATAGGAGCCGAGCTGGCCCAGATACTCTCAAAGATGAGACTGCTCTACTTCCTCTGCCAGGTCCTAAGGCTGGGATCTGTGGACCTGTGTGCTATGACCATTTTTCAGATGGAACCCAGCAGAGTTGACCAGGCCTCCTTCCTTGGCTTACAGCTCCTTACTGATCCCGTACTTGTGGCTAGCAGCTGTCCTGAGCCCAGCTAATCCCATGCACAGATTCAATCCATTCTGCCCAGCCCTTGAAATGCAGGACACTCCTGGGCCAGGATAGCAGCAGCATACTGGTCTCTGAGCACCCACGTTCCATGGGTGTACTGAGGTAACAGCAGGACAGCTGGTGTCAAGCGTGGTCCCAGACGATGTCCTGTAACCTTTGGTCTCAGTGCCCCTGTCTTCCCACTCAAAGCCTGCTTTGGATTTTTTACCCACTAGTGTCTGGGTAGGCAGTCTGAGGGATCTGAGTGCAGCTCTCCTGGCAGACACTGCCTAAGGCTGTATGAGGGAGGATAGAGAGAGTGGGGTGTGGGGGCCAGGGCACATACTAGTGTTGGAGGCAGAAGGTGGGTAGCCTTGCTCCTGAGGTTCATTCGTAAGTCCCAGGTTAGGCAAGAATGGAAAAGCACCCAAGAGGAAGGATGCTGAACAGCCTGCCCTGGTTGGGCAGGCCCGCCTGCCCACATCATGCTTGCCCTGGCTGTCTGGATCAGGTAAAAGCGGGAAGCCTGGAGATCTCAGGTTTGGTTGCTGTTGGTCTATTTAGAGTTGCTTGGTGAGGCTGCATCTCTCCTAGGCCTGGACCCAACAGCAAGGCCGACTATTCCTCTGACCCGGTGGCAAGGCTATTGGGAATGTTTATACTGGACTTCCCTGGGTGAAAATCAGAGCTTGGGGAGAGATTAGCTGGTAGAGCTTCCCTTGCCAACAGGAAGGATCAGAGTTCAAGTCTCAGAACCCATGTAAAACGCTGCTTGTGCTGGGGAGGTAGATAGGAGATCCCAAGACTTAAGAGTTCAGCCAGTCTGGTCTAATTGGTGGACTCCAGGCCAGTGAGACCCTGTCACCAAAGAGGTAGAAGGCATTACTCAGAAATACACCTGAGGTTGTCCTCTGGCCTCCTTCAAACTTGGGGGCTTTAGGCATGGTACTTCCTGGAAGGTGGGGCTGCCACAAGACCAGGAACGTTGTCTGGGAAGGCACTGTGGCGCTGGCCTCTCTGGAGCTGTCTGCACTGGGCAGGCCTTATTAAAGGACTCTCACAGAGAGTAGTGAATGCATAGAGGACACTGGAGTGTCCCACTCTTGTCTAGGCTTTGCACATCCTGGACCTGAACACATGCCTGGGTCAGGGCCAGGCGATATGTTCATGTTCAAATCAAGAGTGACAAATGACCTTATAGCTGGGGTCAGCCTAGCCAGGGCTCTCCGCAGGAAGGGAGACACCTATTCACTCCAAAAGAAGTCAACCACAAGAGCTGGGCTGCTCTTCATTTAACATAGGATGGGAAAACTGAGGCTTAACACACTCCAGGGCATGGAGATTCAAGCAGTCTGTTCTGGCTGGCTTGCTATGAGATAATACTCTTGTATATTGTAGATTTGTCACTTGTATTAGTTTAATAAATGCTAATTGGCCAGTAGTCAGGCAGGAAGTATGAGCAGGGTGACCAGATTGAGAATTCTGGGAAGAGGAAAGACAGAGAGTCAGTCACCAGTAAGATGCAGAGGAAGCAAGATGAGACTGCCTTACTGAGTAAAGGTACCAAGGCACGTGGCTAAACACAGATAAGAATTATAGGTTAAATTGTAAGTTAATTAATAATAAGCCTGAGCAGTAGGCCATACAGTTTATAATTATTATAAGCCCCTGTATGTTTCTTTGGGGCTGACTGGCTGTGGGTGGGTGACAGACATCATCTGCTCCAGGACTCAGGGCTCTGCTGGAGTGCTTGGTCCATTTTGAGCTAAAGCATGGGTGTCCAGTGGGGAGGAAGTCCAGGCCCATGCAGATACCACCAGGACCAGAAATGCTTATCAAAATATTTTATTTTAGGAGATCGCTCAAAAAAGACCTTCCACATTGGACAGACACCCCAACAATACCCTTGGCCTTATTTTTTTTTGTCTTTTTCCTTTTTAATCAACTAAAACAATTTGATGCTTAAAATAAAAGACAGGAAATGTTTCCCAATCAGACTTTAGGCAAGAATATATATATATATATACTTCTGATCCGGGGGAGAGGAGGGATGGTGCTGCCTGTGGTCCAGGAAATTCGGCTTTCCTGTTCCCAGAAAGGAGACTCTGCTGAAAACACGCAGCCAGGAAGCCACCTGGGAGAAATGAGGATGGAGGCAGAAGAGTGTGAGTCCAGTCCCTGCGTGCTTGAAGCTCTTAAGTTATTCAGAGCTTGTGCTCCCTGTCTCAGTGCTGACCTGTCCGTCTGTCTGTCCGTGGAGACTCTATTCTGGAAGAAGCTGGTTCAGTCTGGTGGGGAGGTTGGGATTCAGCGTCATCTTCATCTTGTGTGTGGCTTCTTTTCCAGCTGAGAAACTTTTTTTTCTTTTTTAATTTTTAAAAAGAATCACAGCCAAAATAAGACATTAACTGGAAAATCCAAAACGGCTGCGCTTACCCTATTTTTATAAAACATTTAAGAGTCTACTCCAGGGAATAAGCTGGGCCTACTACACTTTCCCGGGGATCTTGGCCCGCTTGCGAGCGATGGCATCCTCGACAGCCTTGAGCTGTTTAAGGAGTTCCTCTCGCCGGGACAAGGTGCTGGCCTTCCCTGACTTGGTGCCTGCAGCAGCAGTGTCTGTGGCTTTGCCGGGCACACTGGTGACCTTGCTGGAGCTCTTAGACTGGGGTGACAGTGGACGCTTCCTGTAGGGTTGAAAAGATGTGAGGGAGGAGATGAGAAAGAGCACACCCTGGGGTAAGCACCCAGGGCTCCCCACTTCCTCTGCCTGGGCTACCCCACAGCCTCTTCTGGTCACCCCCACTATGAGGCCATCCTGAGACTCAGTCTCCCTTTTTAGGGCCTTTCAACAAGGTAGAATTGAGCAGCGTGCTAAGGCTGAGCCTGAGGGTTCTTAAGAGAGTGGGTTGGGACTGCTCTGTCTCCTGTCTGTTCTTCCCACAGCCTCCCAGGTCATCCCACACTGTTAAAGGCTATGGCCTATCCTGGATAAGAGCAGGGACTTACCTGTCTGCTGGGGCAGCTGGGGCTTTAGTGTTTTGGCCTCTCTGCCTCTCTGGCTTTGGGGAGCCCATTCTTCCCCCTGATTTCCGGTCCCGAGAACCTGGCCAACAGGGGAGAGAGTGAGACCACTGTTCTGTATTTGGGGGTCACCAGAGGACCCAGGTCCAAAGCGTCAAGGTGGCCAGGTGTGGTTTGCTATAATCTTAGCACTGGGAAGTAGAGGAAGGAAGATCAGAGCATTTCTCCCCATGTGTGTGTGCGTGTGCGTGTGTATAAACAAAAACCAGAAGCTGAGCAGTAGTGGCGGACACCTTTAATCTCAGGAGACAGAGGCAGGTGGATCTCTGTGAGTTCGAGGCCAGCCTGGTCTACAGAATGACAGCTAGGGCTGTTACACAGAGAAACCCTGTCTCGAAAAACCAAAAGAAAAAAAAAAAAGTTGAACAAGCCAATAGCAGCACCCCTCCACAGCTTCTGTATCAGCTCTGCTCACAAGGTTTCTGTCATTTCTTCCTTCCATGATAACAGCAATGTGGAAGTGTAAGCCAAATAATCCTTTTCCTCCCCAGGTTGCTTTTGGTCATGGTGTTTCATCACAGTTAAGACTTTGGGTGTTAGAACTTGCCCAGAAAGAACCAATGCACGCTTGTTGTCCTTGACTTTTGCTTTTAATGCTGTCTCATGTAGCCCAGGATGGCTTGGTACTCTGTGTAGCTAAGGATGACCTTAAACTTCTAATTCCTCTGCCTGCACCCCTCAAGTGCTGAGATTACAGATGCACCGTATCATGATATGATGCTGGGGACCAAATGATGCAAGCCCTCTACTAACTGAGCCACAAGCCCCCACCTCATCCCTGTTCTTGTTTGTATTGGAAGGGTTGTTCACCATGAACAAGTGTGCACTGCATGTCACATATAGAGGCTTGTTATCAGTAACTTCTTCTTCTTCTTTTTTTTTTTTTTTTTTGGTTTTTCGAGACAGGGTTTCTCTGTGGTTTTGGAGCCTGTCCTGGAACTAGCTCTTGTAGACCAGGCTGGTCTCGAACTCACAGAGATCCGCCTGCATCTGCTATCAGTAACTTCTTATGGGTCAAACATGGGATCTTGTGCTCTACCTCGGAGCTACATTCCCATACTATTATTTAAAATAAGGATTTGAAAACTTTCTCACCACCAGGTGGTTAGTGGTGCACACCTTTAACCCAGCACTCTGGAGACAGAAGCAGGTGGATCTCTGCGCCTCTCCAAGTTTGAGGCCAGACTGTTTTACAAAGGAGTTCCAGCCAGGGCACAATAGTTACACAGCTTTTGTCAGTTTAGGTTCGAAAAACCAAAAAAAGAAAAACAAACCAAACCAAACCACTTTCTCATCATGCACAGTGGTATACACCTATAATCCTAGCACTTTGGAGGCTGAGGCAGGAGGATCATGAGTTGGAGATAAGCCTGGGCTACTGAGCTTATCTATCTAAAAGTGAAATGCAACTCTATCTCCAGTCTCCACGCTGTGTACACGGGATGAAACAATGCGGCGGAGCTCTCAGGTGCTCCAGCACTCACAACAGATGCACTGTCAAGGCCCTGCAGGTGGGGCCTTCTGGCTCATCTGACCCCATGGTATGTTTCTGGCCCTGGAGCTGGGAGGCTCACCTCGGTCTGGGGACAAGTTGGCTTTCTTGGCTGGAGGGCTCTGCCGGTCTTTGTCTGATGGCTCATAGCGCTTCCTGCTTCCTTTATCAGCCGCCTGAAACAGCACAGTACTGTAAGGGTGATAGGAACTGGGTGGTCGTTAGGCAAGGAAGAGGGTGGTGGTTGATCTGTTGTCACTGGAGAATGGGTCTTTGCTCCCATGGTCCTTCTTTTGGCCCTGCCCGCCCTCCCAAGCCCCACCAATAAAGCAATTCTGTGGTCCTTGTGACCATGTGATAGGATCCTTTGTGCTGTATAGGGAAGGGCCTTGCAGGACCCCAACATGTCAGGCCTTGGCCCTTCCAGACATGTGCGGAGCTTTGAAGACAGAACCCAGGTTTGCCTGCCTGCTGTCCCAGGACTGGCACATGAACTGTTAACGCTGAGGTGCTAACCTCTGGACTGTGCTGGTGCATGTTTGAGACACCTGGGCCTCTCTCAGCTTGGGGCAGGTGGAACCCAGCAGCAGGCCCAGGTAAGCACTACTGCCTGTCCCATTGGTCTCACCTTATTCAGCAGGGTCAGCTTTATCTCCTTGTGGGCAACAAAGGAGCCCTGCTGGGGCTGCCCAGGGGCTGCTTGCTGAGGTGTCGCTGCCTGCTGGGAGGACTTCCCACCTGCTGGAGCTTTAGAGGACTTGGGTGGCTGCGTGGATGGATCCCGTTTTCGCTTTTCCTCTCTTATTCCATCTTCTTTCTTAGATTTTCCTGTTAACGACAAACCCTCAGTTCCTGTGTACACTAACAGTGAAACAGGGTCTGTTTAAAGCTCACCCCTGATTCTACACCCCCAGGACAAGGGCCCTGCATACCTCTCTCTTTCTTGGTCTGGGCAGGGGTGGGGGATCGAGAGCTGGCTGAGGACACAGGACTGGCCAGGTCTGCATACATGTCCTCTGAGTCCACACTGTGCACTGAGCTGCTACTTGAGGTGGCGCTGGACACCGAGGAGACGCTGCTCACACTCAGAGACCTAGACACAAAAACACAGCTGTGCCCCTCAGCCCCATGCTGACTGCAAAATGGCTGGGCTACAGGCTGATGGCAGGGGGATGTCTCTAGGGCTTGTCTTTACCCAGTTTCCATGTTTTTGGAATACACATCAAGAGCAAGAGACCTCGGGGGACTTTCAGAGGTACTATACAATGAAGGGGAACCCTGTGTCATGAGCTGAGGTCTCTACTGAATAAACTGGGTGACATTATGCTGGGAAGGGAAATGTGACTGAGCCCTTCCCTATGGTGATAAGGACATACTTTTTAAAGAGAGTTGATGGTGCACAACAGCTACAATCCATAATCCCAGTAATTGGGGAGGCTGAGGCAGATCTCTGTGGGTTTCAGAATAGCCAGGGCTTGATAGTGAGACCTTATTTTAATACTTCAAAAGCAGTACAAAAGGTGTGATGGAAGCTGGCAGGTGTGCTGGAGCCCCTATAGTCCCAGCTTCCTGGGAAAACTAATTAAGCCCAGGAGTTCAAGCTTATCCGGGCAACACAGGGAGTCTCTCAACCCCAAATCCAAACCCTGGAGCTCAGGGTAGAACACTTGAGCAAAATGCAAGGTTCCATCCAGGTTTTACCTTTAGTACTGCCACCAAAAGATTTGATGACAGTAAATTAAACAAGTAGTGGTAACCGGGTGGTGGTGGTGCACGCCTTCAATCCCAGCTCTCAGGAGGCAGAGGCAGGTGGATCTCTGTAACTTTGAGGTCAGCCTGGTCTACAAAGCAAGTTCCAGGACAGCCATGGAAGTTACACAGAGAAACCCCTCTCTCAAAAAACTAAAAAGTAGTGACACTTTCACTGTCAGGGACAGCAAACATAGGGCAGGGTGGTTGGGACAGGACCAAGAGAATAGACGACAGTTCCATTTTTGGGACAGCACAGCGCCACTACATGCCCGTAACAACACCAATCAGCTCTTCCTAAGGTCATCACAGAATAGAGAAACAGGAAAAAGATGGAAGAGTCAAGCATTTCCTAGCTTTAAAAACACACAAACCATTCGGTGGTTAAGAGCACTGGTTGTTCTTCCAGAAGACCCGGGTTCAATTCCCAGCACCCACACGGCAACTCTCAAATGACTGTATCTCCAGGTTCCAGGATACCTGACACCCTCATACAGATAGATATACATGTAGGCAAAATGTACATAAATAAATGTACACTAATGTGTATAAATTAAAAAACAACCAAACAAAAAACCCATAGGTCCAGACACTGAAGCCTTGGACAAGTGCGTAAAGCCCTGATGCCTGAGGATGGAGGGAAAATGGCAACAAGATTCCAAGAACACCAAGCTGCCTCCATCTTCTAAATCCTTTATGGTCTTCTCTAAAGGCTCCTCCCAACTGCCTAGGGATTAGCAGGCCCAGAGAACACTCAGTCTATCCTCAGGAAAAGTGTGGAGAGAACCTGGGGCTGGCCTCACCTTGTCCAGTTGGGTCGTACCAGTCTAGGCCTCTTCCCCTAGGGTTAGATGCTCTTGTGTGAAGGGAGGCTATACTCACTCTGATTATGTCCAAAAAGATCAGCAGGGAGTAGGGACCAAGCAACTGACCTGGATCGGGAACTGGAGCCACTGTAGCTGCTGCCACTGCCACTACCACTGCCACTGAGCGTCCGCCTGCAACACAAGTAGCACAGTTCACTCCAGGGGCAGCCATTGCTAAGGCAGAGCCTTCCTGCACACCAGGCTGGTCATGGGCCTCAGATATGTTTCAGCTTGGGCCACTGCTCCCTGATGTTTCCCTGGTGATGCACCCGCCTCCTAGGCTCCAGGTTTCATTAGCATCTACTCCCAGGCAGCACCAAGGACAACAAGGAGAACTGTACCAGGATTACCATAAACCCACAAGCTCACCTCCTTGGGGGAGTCCTGGTTTGCCGTTCCTTCCTTCTGGCTTCTCGGAGATCTCCTGGTTTGGCAGGCTCAGGGGCAGGAGCAGTAGTTTTGGTGGCCTGTGGTGGGGCTGAGGGTGGGGCTGGCTTCTTTACTGACTTCTCCCTGTGAGGCAGAGACAAGGTCAAGGCAGGATAGGACTAGGGTCCCTGCTCAATGCACCCACATCTCAGGGCTCTGCAGTTCAGACATGGCACATGAGTGCCAAGGTCCGTGCCACAGGGACCCAAGTCTAGGTGCTGAGCCCGTGCCTCCGCCCACCTCCTGGGAGCCTTCTCTGCCGCCCTTTGGAGGCTGCTTCACCTCTAGTCCAAGCATGGGATGGGAAGAGATAGTGGAAGAGGCTGGAAGCCTTGGAGACCCCACCGAGGTGGAGCACCATAGCGACCTAAGGGGGCTCAGGACTCACCCTGCTTTCCCGGGAGGCGGGGCCGGCTCCCCCTTGGTTCTGACTGGAGGTCTGTGTGGGGAAGGTGTGGGAGACGGGGATGGGGACGAGGAGAAGGACCGGGACCTGGGGAACAAAGAGAGTGTGAGGAGGAGTCTGGCTGGAGCTGGCACACCCCCTAGGAAATGGTCCTGATCCACAGAGAACTTAGGCTTAAGCTCAGCTGCTTCATCGTCTGATAAGACACACATTCAGGAGGAAACAGAAAGGCAGCGTGCAGTCTCAGGAAGGAGTGAGTGCTTGTGTGCAGGACTAGGTGCTTGTATCCAGGAGAGGGCATGTGGTTCTGCCTTAGCCAGGGGCCAAACGGGTAAATATGGCTCTGGCTAAAGTGTGGGGTCTGAGACACCTAGTTGCTGGGAGGTGGCAGAACTGGTGAGGGTCCCAAGCACTTCGCTGGCAGGTAAAGGCACAGGCACAGAGGTCCCCAAGCAGTGACAGCATCACATAAAAAGGGAGTGTATAGTTGAGAGGAGATTATGACCAGATGATTTCCACACAAGTATCAGGTGTCAGCAGGGTAGACAAAGAGCCTGGGAAAGGGAGCTGGGTCCAGGCGGAGTTTCCAGGATGGAGCTCTGACAGTGAAGAGGATGAAAGGAGCTGGGTTGGCCCATATTGCCTACTCAAAACCATCACACAGAATGCCCATTACTTCCAGCTGAATGGTGGAAGCAGTGGGTAAGGTTTCTGCAGCTCCTCACGCTCCCATATTCAAAGGCAGGTGCCCAGGAAACCTAGCATTCACTCTTGGAGCCTTGCACTTGCTGCCTCACCTCGTGGGCAGCTGTGGCAGAACCAGGAAAAGTGCATCCCGGGGCCCCTCTAAGACAGTCTGCCAGACTGCTCTCCCTTCTTAGCCTATCCTCCTGAGTGCAGCTTTGGGAGGGGCTACTACAGATGATGAACTTCAGAAAGGACAGCTGCAGAGCTCCAAGGTGGGGACTCCATTCTAGGTCTCTAGGGAGGCTAAGTTACTGATAAAGGCACACATTTTGTGGAAAATACCTAAGAAGTTTATGGTCAATAATGAGATGATGATGAAGCTTCTGAGCAATTGATGGGATGGTGGAGCACCCCACTGGCATTTCCCTGAAATGTCACCTCACACTTCCTGGGTAGACCTGCAAGACCCTCCTGTGTTCTGCCTGCAATGGGACCCACTTAACTCCCTGCTTCCTGTGCTGGAGTTACCAGGAAGGGTCAGAAATACCTGCAAAGTGAAGCCCGGAGTTCGTTCCCTCTCTACTCTGTTCCAGCTGCCACCTTGACCCAAGTGCCCCAACCTCAGGGCATGGGATAGGCACAGAGTTTTTTTCCCTGATACCTTCTGCCATACTGTCAGCTGCTTGCTCAGAGTAAAGATCACACATACAACTTTTTCTATATAAAGTCCAAAATTTCCAAAGGCCCACTGTATTCTCTACCTCTCTAGTCTCATATTTTATACAGTACCCATATGACCTTTATCTGTGTCTCAGAGGCTCCCACTGGTTTCCCATAGCCACCTCTCTGCTGCATACCCCCCTCCATGCTGACACTTGCAGAGGGAACCTGCCAATGTCTGCACTCTGGGGTTTGTGCAGCACACCTATGGATGGCCACACACACCTGCATCCTGGTTCCTGCTTCTACAAGAGTCTCAGTGTCCATGAAAATAGGTCCACATGCAATTTATTTCACACCCCACAACAGCATTAGTGAGCATCAGATGAGACAGCCTTAGCGACTCTCAGAACTGCTTTCTAATCTCCTCTATTGTCACCTCTAAAGCAACACCAGTTAGATGGGATTGTACACTTGTTTATTCCCAGCACTCTGGAGGCAGAGACAGGTGGGAGTTTGAGGCCAGCCTGGCCTAATACATAGCAAGTTCCAGGCCAGCTAGGGCTACACAGTGAAACTCTGCCCTCTAAAAGCGAATAAATATAAAAGTTTCCTAAAACAAACAAACAAATGCAAGACCATATGCCAGGAAGGGGAAAATTGCAAGGGACACCAGATTACACTAAGGGAAGACAAAACATTTTATTCCCACAAAGATACCTAGAGATAATGTCTCAAAGCAGAGGATTTCCAGTGTTTATGTGCATCAGTTAACAGCTAGGACTAAGATAATGCCATCCACCTACAAATCCTACTAACTTTACTGAATGCCATGCCAAAGTTCTGACCATTCTCTAGAGCTTACAGTGATGACAGTGCTGGGAGGGTCCACAATGGAGCATCAGCTCAGTTCAGGGCTGACAACTGAGCACTCCCCTGCCCCTCAAGCCATTCTGTTTCTGTGGGGGCAGGTCAAGCTGGATGCACAGTGTTATGTGCTTGTAGAATTTGTCTAAAGCTCTGGAAGCTTCTATTTTCAATTTGGAAAATTCAACAAAAGCTTGCTTGACCTTCCTAGGCTTTCTAGGATGATGGATATTCACACCCAGACTCAACAGAGACCGTACAGATGTGTATGCTAACTGCCGTCTCAGCCCAAACTGCTTCTCAGTGTGCGGTTTACCAAAACCATTTTGGAATCAGGTACCCAGGAATCCTGCCATGTTTTACAGAGACAAACAGGACCACTTGATCTGTCTAGAATGTCTGTCCTCACTGTACCTGCTAGGAGTTAGCAGGCTGGGACATACCTGGACCGGCTTCCTGAGAACGAGCTGTGTCTGGAAGAGCGGCTGGAATAGGAGCTGTAGGATGAAGATCGGGACCGGGACCGGGATGAGCCAGAGCCAGAGTAAGATGAAGACCGTGAAGATGACCTGTGGGCCAATGGACAGAGTAGGCAGTGAAAAGGTGACCTTCACTCCACTGTTCTTTTAGTGCAGAGAGACAGCATGGCTACACACAGAGACACGAGTACATTCACAAAAACATGTATAGCAACCCAGTAAGAAAAGATGATCATGAGATACCTACGGACACTCTGTAGCACCATCACCCCACAGTGGACTGTTGTAGAGACCAGGACGGGGGGGGGGGGGGGTTGGGTTGGGTGTATCCATGGTTACTGGGTAACCAAGAGACTAGTTTCAGTGTTAGACACAGCCACAGAATGAGTTTTCAAGCTGACCCTACTGTTCACATGGTTGTGTTCCTGTATCTGTTCACATACACACACCTCTGGCTCCTATTAGCACCTCAGGTTCCTCCTAGATTCCATGTGGAACTCCTTCCTCAGGCAGGGAGACACAGCTCTTATCACCCACCACTCACTTTCCCAAGCATTCACACTAGAGCTCAGAGCTATAAAGGCAAATTCTCTGAGAAGCTGGATGGCCAGTCAACGGAGTATGCAGTTCCTCCGGCAGCAACTTAGTGCCTTTTCCACAGGATCTGAAAGGCCTCTCCCTACCCGAGTAAATGTATGACTCCGGTAGCCAGCCACAGCAGTGTCTATACCATTCTGGGTCACTCATTCTACTTCCTTTTATATGTTCTGGGGGATGTGACCACCTAATATCCTATTGTCCTGTCCTTGAGCAGTGACCACACACGTGGAAAACTGGCAGCCAGTGCGTATCAACAAGCCTCTTGTCTTTACAGGTCCCCTCTGTACCTGGAGGAATTGGAAGCAGAAGCTGATGAGGCAGAGGTTTTGCGACGCCTCCGTGCCCGGCTTGGGGAGACTGACACACCAAGTTTCTTCTTGGGAGACTTGGATCGGCGCCAAGGGTCCTTCCACTCATCGGCTCGCTTCACCTGTGGCCCCACAGAGGTGGTCTCCTTCTTTGGTGGCTCAGCTTGACGGCTGGAATCAGAGAGATCTCAATCCTTGGGCTGCCACCCTTTCCCAGCAATGCTGCTTTGAGAAAGAGACTGGAAAGCCAGAACATTCAGTGACAGTTTATTTAGGGATACCTGAAGAAAGCATCAGATGAAGAGGTAACACAGCACACCTTCTAATCTGTTTCCTCCAGAAATGGTCTTAATCTTAGCCACTCTTTTCTGGGAGCACCCCCATTTTCTGTGAAGTCTAACTGTACATACTTTCAGGGTGCCATTACTTATTTCTATCTTTCTGATTGGACTGTCAAACAGAGATGGAGTCCACCTGGTTCAAACACACTTATTTCTAGTGTTGGCACACAGTAGGTATGCAGTACTCACGAAATTAAAGCAACAAAAATCACTGTTTTCAAATGCCCGTTAACTAAAAAAGTTACGTCTATGCATTGCGTTGTCCTTACATTTAAAGAGTCTGGTTCAGCTGCAGCCAGGGAACTCCCTGATTAATGCACGGAAGGATGAGCACCCCAGGCTCCCTTTCCTGACAGCACTGCCTCAAGTGCTCCAAAGAGGCTGCTGCACTACCACCACGGAAATAGAAACCCTACCTATTTATACTTTCAGAGATATTATTTAGTCACCCGCCAGTGGCAGGTACCTGGTGAGGGCCTAGGTGAGAGCAATACCCAGTACTGAAGCCTATCCCATAAGACATGTGAAATCCAGATTGTGCTGCTGTTATCTCAGCCCCAATCCAAAAGCTAAGGCTCCTGGTATATCTGGTGTTGTCTATAAAGAAATTCAGGAAGGAGAACCTATCAACCGGTCATCGGCCACTGGATCGAGGCTTTCATCTTTATACTTCCTAAATGTTCTCATTCTAAAAACTAAGATGAAGGGCTGGAGAGACTGTAAGTAGTTAAGAACACCAGCTGCTTATATTCCCAGCATTAGTGGCTCACAACTGTAACTCCAGTTCTAGGGTATTTGACACCCTCTTCTGGCTGCTATGGCCACTGTACACCATGTAGTGCACAGACATACATGCAGGTAAATTACCATACACATAAAATACAATTATAAAACAAACAAAAAATCCAAACTAAGAGGAAACAGACACCAGGGTCACTAGCTTCTCCACAGGTCATCTGCCCAGTGCAGCCTTCCCACACAGAAAGGAAACAGGAGGAATAACCTGCTAAAGTGTGGAGTTCCCTCTTCATTAGATGCAGGAAGAGGGTCTCACTGCCTCCAGAGGTGAGACACTGGGTCCCAGTGAGAACAGGTGAAGGACAGTGCTGTGGATGGACCTTAATCTTCTCATCCCTGTCGTGCAAGCATCTGAACCTAGGTATTAGTGGTACCATCTTTATTTAAGTGGCCGACTCAAGGCTTTCCAAGGAGGAGGGCTGTCCACCATGTCCATGTGTGAGAGGGTGGCAATATGGCACCCAACTTTAGACGTTATTCCAGTGATCTGGTATTTGTTTTATAGCAATAATGTAAAACTTCCTTTAAAAGGTATTTAAGAGGGTAGGAATTTAGATTAGTGGTAGAGTGTCTTCCTAGCATGTGTGTACCAAGAGTTCAATCACCAAAAAAGAAAATAAAAATACTGGAAGTTTAAAAAGTCAAGGTATGTAGGTAAATATAATAGGTGGTAATCTGGACTATAAGTATGGGGAAGGATGGGGGTTGGGTGGGGGCTTTTGATCCTCAGTCAGAGCTACAGATAATCAGGGTCAAATGAGAGGCTATGTAGATAAAACCATAGGAAATGCTAATGGCTTTAGACAGGGGTATCCAACACAGCCCCGTATTTAGTGGTGGGTCTTTGGGAGGAATGATTGGATGAACCATCATTAAAAAATTCATTACCAAATTCATCCAAGAAAATGCTCATGTAACATTTAGAGAAAAAAAGCTACAACACTTACATGTCCACCACTGCCAACAAGTTTAGCAACAGAGAACATGTATGATCATCAAGCTCACGCATGAAGGTAGTCAAGCTTTTGAGCCGACAGGCTAACACTACCCTGCTGGCACATGAGCTGCACTCTGAGTGGTGAGGGTCCACGCCTGAAGCCTGCAGGAGTGACTACGCTGTATTTTTGTTTCCCAAGACACCCTGAGAAAACTGTGTTGAACCCTCTTCTTAGTGGGGGATAACCACCGAGCTACCCCATCAGACCTAGAAAGCAAAACTACAGGAGGCAACACCTCTCCACAGGTGCTCCCACAGCCCACTCACTGTGTGTGGCCTGTTTCAGGACTGTATGCATCAAAGGGAGAAATGCTGACCAGGAGCTACAGCAGGAAGCTGCTAGACAAGGACAAATTTGCCATTTACAGATATCTCTAAAGTGGGAAAAAAAAAAAATAACAGCACAGGTGATCTCTGACCTTGACCTTCTGTGCAGCTGCAGCACCCTCTTACCTCCCTGCAGCACAGTCGCACATTCAAGGCTACCGGAGCCTCTGCAGGGCAAGGGTCAGCTGTGCTGCCCCAGTCAATGCTGAGGCTGGCAGCACACGGGCCAAGGGTGGCACAAGGAAGTAAACTGCCGGTGAGCAAAGTAGCCACCCCACGTGTCTGGGAACTCCAACCTGGACAGCTGCCAAGTCTGGGGTCAAAGAATAAAGAGCAATAGATGGAAAGTCACTTCTAAAATCAGGAGGGTTAAACATCCAATAAAGACAGGAAGAGGGAACTCACAGCATGTGGGTTCTTCCCTTCATTATTCCCTCCTGCCTCAATCTGCCAACACCCAAGAAGCTTGTACTCTGTCTTATCTCCCAGGAAACTGTACAGATTTCCCCAGGACTGTCCCATCTGGTCACAGTGCATACACTGTGCCTTCATCTCAGTGGATAGTACCCACCACATCTCTTCATGCTCACATATCATGTGTGTTTTCTACCACACATGGATGACTTCTACTGGCTAAAAACTCTGAGCTCAGCAATTCCTTCTTCCCTCTGGAAGGGCCTCAGGAGTAGAAGTCCTAGGTATTCTCTACCCTGGTTTACCATGACTTCTTATGGTATGGCCCTCTTCCCAAAGTTGCCACTTGCTGTCTGGTCCTCTCTTCTAGTCCCACATATGTAACACCAGACACTAGGGATGTAAGTATTTTCTACTGACATTTCTCCACCCTATGTTCTAAAAACACGGAAGGCCAACACATGCCAAATGAATGAAACACCAACAAAACCCAGAGCAGGCAGGCATGGTGGCACATGCCTTTAATCCCAGCATTCTGGAGACAGGTGGCGAATCAAGGCCAGTCTGGTTTACATACCTAGTTCCAAGACATCCAGAGCCATACAGTGAAACACTACCTCAAAAAACAAATACAAACAAACAAGCCGCCGCCACCACCACCACAACAAAAACCAACCAAACAAAAATACAAGAGCAAAATCCTGTCTGTGTGCTTTACTTAGTTCAAATTACTGATGAACTGACCAAACCAGAAGGCCCAAGTCCAGTCCTGAACTCCAAGTGAGGGACTGGAGCACAGCTTTCCCACAACCTAACACTTCGACTCAGAATCTGAAGTTGTACTTGACTATACTCATAAACCAGTGAACCCAGAGACACAGAATTGGTAACAATGATAGCAAATGTAGTCTAGTCCAAACCCATGTGTTCTGGGATGAGTAGAAAGAATGACAAAGTAGCCGGGCACAGTGGCACATGCATGGAGTCCCCTAAGTTGTGAAATTGAGGCAGGAAGGACCCTAAGTTCAAGGCTGAGCTACACAGAGAAAGAAAAAATAGAAATAAAGTCATTTGTATTGTTTCAAGTGGTTGGCAAGCCTAAAATGCATGTTCATGTTTACAATGTTATATTCACACCGCCTTTGACTCTTGATCTCACTTTTCCACTCCCCACCTCTGCTGTCTTGCGGAAAATACAGAAGATCCACCCTGATGTGACAGCACCACGGGCCGAGGAGCCAGGAAAAATGGAGAAAGTAGCTTGCTTGGAAAATGGGCTGAAGACAGTTACTAGATGACCCAGAAGCTCCTCCCACAAGTAATCAAGAAGGAAAAAAAAATCCATATTCACATACAAAAGCTCGCACAAATGTTCACATCTAAAACTGTCAAAAAGTGTCAACAACCCAATGTTGAACAATAATCCAAGGAAAAGCAACTGAGGCACAACCACAGTGCTTTCTGCAAATACAATTTAAGGGGGGGGGGGGGAACTAGACACAAAGCCCACAGTGAATGGCTCTACACCACACCAAGTCCTACATAGGCAGGCTGGTCCAGAAAAGCAAGGAGCTGTTGCCTCAAGAGCTTACGAAGAGGCCACAGGGCAAGATGCACTGATAGGAGAATTGGGGTGGTCTACCTTGGTGGCTGTGGGGACCGGGGCTTCGGCTTCTCCTTGTCCTTCTCCCGGTCTTTGTCCCTGTCCCGGTCTCGATGCTGCCGGTCCTTCTCATCTCGCTTGGCTCGCTCTCTCTCCCACTCCTCTTTCCTCCGCTGCCGCTCCTTGTCCCGCTCACGCTCCCGTTCTCGCTCACGCTCCCTCTGTCTGCGTTCCCGCTCTCGGTCACGCTCTCGTTCCCGCTCCCGTTCTCGTTGTCTGTTCTCTCGCTCTCGTTCCCTCTCTCGTTCCTGGGTTAAAAATCCAAATATAGATGCCAAATTACACACCATTTGTTAGAAGTGCAGAGAAAACAGGGAGCAGGCAAGAGGATGCTCTCAGGGGGCCATTTAATTCCCAAGTCTCTCCTTAAAACAAGTTAGCTGTGCCTGACAGCAAAGACCTGCCACTAGGAGACTAAGGCAAGAGGATCTCAAACTCAAGGCAAGCCTGGGTCAAGTGAGAGCCTATCTGAAAGCCAATGACCTAGTATGTCCAAAGGTTTAATTCCCAGTACCACAAGATACATAGACACGTGCACAAGAAAATACATGTTAAAAACAGGAATGCATACAACTTAAGAGTGAAGTTACCCACAACCAAGTAAATCCAGAACTTTGTCAACACCAGCCTGGTATGAACTCTGTACTACAAGCCCTCCCATGGTGACCAGCTCATTCTTAGGATGGAGGTCTCAATGGTTATCTACGCGGGCAGGCCCACAACACAGTAACACAGTTCTTTACGAACACTGTCTTGTAGGAAGTGTGTACACCCCCTAATGCAATGGCCTGCCAGTGACTTGTTTTCCTGCTTTAATAGTCAACATTAAAAACCTAAGAAGTAGTTCAATCACAGCACAGCTGACAGGCTCTGGGTCTTTGGAGACCTCAGGAGACACGGTGCATACTCCTGTGCCATTCTTACCATCTGTGTCAGTAGACCCAACAGAACAGGTACCTGTACCCTGTATCCTACCTCCAGGAGGAAGCTGTAAGGTTATGGTTCTGGGATATGGGGTGGGCTCTTGGGGATGCCACCTCCGTTTGGTGCTGTGACAGTTTAGAGCTGGCATATAACTTCTATAAGTTATGTGTGACAGCACATATCTGCTCAAGGGCTTCTAATAAGCCTTTCCTTGAGCAGACTTTCCAAGCAGGCTGACAGTGAAGATGGAATGGGCACTCTGGATGGGAATGGTCTTTATACACACTAGGTTCTTAGGAACATTCACCACAGCAATACGGCAAGGCCGGCCAGAGGCACATCCTGAACTAGCAGGCTAGGAGCAAGAATGGTGCTACAAGTGAGGACATTACTCAGGAGCTTTCCAAGAGCGACACACTCATGAGTGTGATAGTCTCCTGAAAACTGGCATTGATATCTTAAAAGCAAATCTTACAAAACTACGGCAAAAACAATAAATCCAAGAAAGGCCACCAGATGTCAGACTATCACAAACAGCCCGTGGCTCCCTACATGACCAACGTGGTCTCAAATCCAGGACTGTGGCACCATACATTTTGATATCCAGGAAATATACCACAGGAAGGATTCACTGCCACCAGGTGAGGAAGCACACACCATTGCTTGTATGGCTAAGGCAGGAAGATTATGAATTTGAGGCTAGCCTAAGATACATAGTTAGACCCCATCTAAGGAGGAGGAGAGTTTTATTAACATGTGGGTCATACTTACGCGATAGTTATGATACGGCTCTGCTTCTGTATACTGCACCCTGAAATTCTCGTACTGTCCACCACGCCAAAAACGCTCTATCTCATAGTCATAATAAGGATCTGCATAAGGCTCAAGTCTGTAAAACAGGGCCCAAAAGAAGAAAATCATATCATTTAAGAATGCCACAGCAAAAATTCTACATAAAAGACAAGCTAACAGAAGCCAACCCCACATGATGGAAACAAAACACCATGACCAAGTGGTATCTACAGCTAAGAACATAAGGCTGTCAGCATCAGGACACCCACTATCACTGTAAGTATACGCCAATCTGGGGAGAAAAATCCCTGTGATCCTCCACAGGTGAAGAAGACAAAGACAAACCTTCTGTATCCAATAAGATAAAAACATTCTTCCTCCCCCATCCCCCAAGACAGGGTTTCTCTGTAAAACAGCCCTAGCTATCTTGGAACTTGCTCTGTAGACCAGGCTGGCCTCGAACTCTGAGATTCACCTGCTTCTGCCTCCCAACTGCTGGGATTAAAGGAGTGAACCACCACCACCACCTGGCTAAAAACATATTCTTAAAAGTACTTTAAGGACTGTCAAGATAGCTCAGATGGTGAAACACTTGCTGGACAAGCCTGATGATTTGAATTTGGTCCAAGGAAACCATAAACATTAATTCCACAAAGCTGTCCTCTGACTCCCCACACGTGCTATGGCACTCTTACCCACACACCACACATCATTGCACATACACACAAAAAATAAAAACACAACACACAACAACAACAGCAGCATCTTTAAAACCAAAGCTAGAGAGAAGCATGGAAGGATTCCCTGAGCACTGGGATACTGTGGAACCCGTGACCACATGCAGGTGTGTGTGGGCACTAAAGGCAAGATTGGCAAAGGAGTCCAGAGAGGTGGGAACGCAGCGAAACTGTCTCCATCAGCCATCCTGTGACACTATACCTAAACAGCCCATGACAGAGCCAGTTCACACAACCATCCACCCACTCACCTCAAAAAGGCAGAACGAAGGACAAAAGCCTAACATGGAAACCTATGTCCTCACATAGAGCTCACCAGCTAATGAGGAGGCAGTATGCATAGAAGTCATTTACAACAGCAGAGGACAGGTGCTTGGGATGACACATATTCAACCAGAAATGCAGATCTCACTCCAGAAAGTCCACAAAGAGGCAACTAAGTGAGAAGACATGACAGGGTACTCCTTATCACCGTGCTGATTTATCCTGCACTGGGACACAAGCATATCCCAAGTAAAAAACCAATGAGCATATTCACAGGCTAGACAGACATGCTGACAGTCTGGTTCACATGAGAAAGAGACACAAGCCCAGCTAAGGAGACTCCACAACAGGGAAGACACCTGAAGCATGGGACGAGGCGAATGAGCTCCAGGATTTTATGTGCTTCACTTAGTGTGGGAGGAGAGCAGGCTGGACACACAAGGGTGGGGCCTCTCAGTGTCCCACTGAACAACATGGACAACTGACCTCTCACTTCAAAACTTCACCACTGTACTGTGAGAGAGCTTACAATCTAGGAAGGCTGAAATTAGCTAAAGCAGAATAACTCTAACAATGTAACTGCACTCACGAAAATTACAAACTGCTTACTTTTAGAATTCTCATTCAGTATTTCTGAATTTGGTAACTCAAATCATAGACTGCAAAGCTATGCCATACATCAAAATTTACTTCTTCACCCTCCTAGTGGATCTCACCTGGGCACGCACTGACTTAGCACCTGCCCTACCCATTGAAGAAAGAGTTCCAGGGCAGCCATGGGTGTGGGGGGGGGGGGGGGGGNGGGGGGGGGGGGGGGGGGGGAGGGAAGGCAGTGGGCAGCTGCGGCTAGGCAATGGTGCTCATGCACAACTACTTATTCCTTCTTTATATACCTTTGAACCAATAAAGTAATCAAAAATTGCAGATAAGGACTGTAGAGAAGAGTTCCTACGAGACTAAGACAGTGATTCGACTGGATCACAGCAGGGGCTATATATAATGCATCTTCATGTCCTAAGGCCCCCTTTGTGGCCCATCACCTTCTCAATGAGGACGGGAGTCCCCAGTGAAGAATCAGAGGAGTAGCACCTTCAAAGCCACACTGTCCCCTGGATCTGACATTAGTCCTCAGAACTATATAACTCCTCTGTTGAGGATTTTTTGTTCCTTTTTTTTTTGAGAAAGGGTTTCTCTGTGTAGCTCTGGCTGCCCTAGAATTCTCTCTGTAGACCAGGCTGGCCTCAAATTCAAGAGATTCGTCTGCCTCTGCCTCCCTAGTGCACCACCACTCCCAGTTCTGTTGAGATTTGTAAAACACCATCACTAAATGTCTGAGGCAGGGACTGAAGAGGTAGCTCAGTGGTTGAGAGCACTTGCTTGCTGCTCTTCCAGTGGACATGAATTCGGTTCTTAGTTTTCATGCTGGGAAGTTAACAACAGCCTGTAACTCCAGCTCTAGATCCAGTGCCCTCTTTTGACCTCCATGGATACACACACACACATAAACATAAATCCCTCCCACCCCAGGGTTTCTCTGTGTAACAGTCCTGGCTGTCCTGGAACTCGCTTTGCAGACCAGGCTGGCTTTGAACTAATAGAGATCCTCCTGCTTCTGCCCTCCCAAGTGCTGAAATTAAAGGCCTATGCCACCACCACCCAGCTCATGTGAGTCTTTTTAAAAAAACTCATTCCCCAAGTAACTGAGGAAGAGGTGAGGAGACGAAGGCATAGACTGAGCCTGTAGGAACTTTGGGAGTGCACCCCAGAGGTAGCCTCCCAGCCTGGGACTTATGCATCTCTTCTGCAGAAGCCCCAGGGAGGGACCTGTGTGTATCTACTCCTGACAGGACATAAATGGGCAAGGGCAAGCAGAGGACTCCTTACGTCGTATCTCTGACATCTCTCGGGACCCTAGAATTCCAATCTCGGAAGACGTCGTTCTCCTTGTCAAACTCCCGATCATCTTCACCAATGGTTACTGTGAACCTTTTTTCTTCAAAGTCAGGCTCCTGCTCTTTCCGAATGGTTGCTTTTTTTAAAACCTAGCACCAAAAGAAGATAGACATCAGTGTGAAATAAAGATCTCCAAGGTCACTGGGAGAAACACAGGGAACCCGAGACCTGCAGCAAAGCCCAACACCAATGCCAAAGGTGTGGGCAAACACTGGACTCCAGTCTTCTGCAGGCGTCAGATTGGTCTACACAGGCCTGCTGTGAATTATTTGTATAAGTGAGCATCTAGGATTAGCACAAGGGCCCCAGAAGACATGTAAGCAAGGTCTTTATTTCAATCTCCCTGAAGAGAGAACTTGGGCGCTAAGAAACCGAGGCTGGATGTCAAGAGACACTGGTTCAAGGTGGGTGTTGGGAGCCACAGTGGGCAGCAAAGGGAGGACTGAGAGAGCAGACACTGGGTCTCAGGAGGCAGGTCCTACAGAATGGCAGGGTTTGTCTCACTGCCCAGGGTAACAGTCAGAGACAATTAGTCTTTTGGGCTGCCCATGACACCTTAAAATGTTAAGTCCGTGTCCAGGAAGAGTCTCTGGCCTACTGAGATTTGCCTGTGACTGGGTCTAACATGCAGAAATGGCTAAATATTATTTCTCCTTCTCTATTAAGCCCAGAAATAATCTCATAGCTTCTGAAGCTTCACTGAGTTTCCACTCTCTCTGGATCAACGTTCTGCCAGCTCTGCCAGGCCTCACTAGAGGGGTCACCACTGTGCTTTTTTCTTCCCATGAGCACTGAATTCTTACCTCTTTTGCATGTCTGAGTCCGCGTTCCCAGGCACTCTCTGTTGGGGGTTCTGGAGGGGGTGGAGGCAAAATTTCATCAACTACTGGCCCACCCTATTAGAAAATGAGAAGAGAAATATTAAGGAAGTACTTAAAAACATATTAAGATAAGGAGCAAACACTTAAAAGACAAGCCAGACAGCCACACACAGCTAGCTCTTCTGCCCAACCACCCGCATGCCCTGGAACATCCAAGGCTACTTCTACACAAGCACAAGAAGCCCTGAACAGGTGCTCTTTGACTCTCAGGTACAGGATGCCTTTTCTATAAGGAACACATATGTCTTCAGCCTGAGATTCTGACAGAACTGGAATGGAAGAGGAGCTCACGCACCCAAGGGTTGGCAGGCATCAATGGGTGAGGTCCAAGAGGCGGGGCACCGTTAGGTGGGAAAGGTTCAGCTTTGGTGATGAGGGAGTAGTTCCCCTTGTCATTCACTCCAGGGTGGATAAACCTACAGTTCATTCCCCAGGTGCAGTTCCCTAGGGAAACAAAAGTCCAATGAGAAAAGATACCAAGAGCCCAACTGTTGGAAGGCAGCAGTTGGGATGCTTACTGACAACTTGGGAAGCACCCATCAAACTATTCCTGCTCCCCCAGGTCACTGAGCCTTTTCCTAGAGAGCCTTAGGCCAGTAACAGCTCAGCCTACTTCTCCCTCTGTGTATGCGGTGTCTTACCACAGTCCTACAGAGGTGAGCAGGGCTGGTCTGGGCCAATGGGTCTGCCAGGCACTTCGAGGAGATACCATTTCCTGATGAGAGTCCCTGCCTGGACTCCTAGGGCCTATTTATAGTCACTTTGCAGGTTCTATATCTGTGGATTCACCACCCACAGATCAAAAATATTCTGTGTTGCATTCAACATATAAAGACATTTCTGTGTCTTCACCCTTAAACAATACAGTATAAAAAGAACTGACTTACACTGTGTCCAGGATTTTAAGTTATCTAAAGGCTTAAATTACAGGGAGTATGTTACACCATCTTGTAATAGGGACTTGGATATTCTCAGATTTGGCATCCATGGATATGTGGGATCCAATCTCCCATGGATACCACGGGACAACTGGGTATATCAACTGTCTGATCACTGATAAAAGCAGAGAAGCCAGAGAGTCTCTAGAGCTAAGGGCAGAGGCAACCCTAGAGCCTCAAGGGAGCTTCAGCAGATGCTGCCTGAACATTCATTTTGACTCATGCTGAGGTGGAAATCAATGGGAGGCACAGATATTACCAGATCTCTGCTGATTCTGTCCCAGAGTAGCCCTCTCCAAACCACTTTAGAATTATTTCTGGTTCTTAAAAAAAAAAAAAAAAAAAAAAGTGTGAATAAGGGAAAGCCTGCAGAGAGGGCTCAGCAGTTAAGAGCACTGGCTATTCTTGTAAGACTTGGGTTCAGTTCCCAGCAACCCCATCCAGCAGGTAACAACTGTCTATAAGCAAAGTTCCAGAGGAGCTGACACCTTCACAGACACATGGCAGAATATCAATGCTCATAAAATAAAAATAAAAAATAAATTAAAATGCTCAGTGACTCCTATGTACAAGCACCACCTTAAAAAAGTACTACGTACACACTACTAGAAGTATCTAAGATTTAAACACACTTCCTAGCTTAATACATATAATCTTTTTTAAAAAATTTATTTATTTATTAAAAATTTCCACTTCCTCCCCTCCTCCCATTTCCCTCCCACTCCTACTCCCCGTGTGGTCCTAAGAGAAGACAGGGTACCCTGCGCTGTGGGAAGTCCAAGCCCCCCCACCCCCAATCCAGGTCTAGGAAGGTGAGCATCCAAATACATATAATCTTAAAAAATTAAAAACTATATTCAGTCTGGAACAGATATTCCAGTTGAACATTTCTGCTAACAAATCATATTTTCCTTTATGTAGTTAAGTAGAAATAATCACTTAGTGCCTCAGAAAAAGGCAAGTTTCATCTTTAAATACCAGGACAACTGAAGCCTGAGTTAAAACTAACTCAACACAAACAGCATATCAATCTAAAACAAAAAATATACTCAACACTCGGGAGGCAGAGGCAGGCGGATCTCTGTGAGTTCGAGACCAGCCTGGTCTACAGAGCTAGTTCCAGGACAGGCTCCAAAGCCACAGAGAAACCCTGTCTCGAAAAAAAAAAAAAAAAACCAATTTAAAAAAAAATATATATATACACACACACACTCAAATTGTTTCCCTGCAAACACAAAAATGATAAAATACTTTTTTTCATTCCTGAAAGTATTTAAGATTCGCAAAAGTAAGAGGAATCTGGACCTCTGAGTCCCAGAGCTGAAGATAGATGCAAACACCATCCACTTCTTCACAATCAACACCTCTCAACCTTGTTTACGTAACAAAAATGTAACAAAAAAGGGGGCTGGAGAGGTGGATCAGCAGTTAAGAGCACTAGCTGCTCTTCCATTGGTCTTGAGTTCAATTCCCAGCAAACACATGGTGGCTCACAACCATCCGTAATGAGATGTGGCGCCCTCTTCTGGCATGCAGGCAAAATACTGTATACACAATAAGGAGTTGGTTTAAAAAAATGCAATAAAAGCTCATTATAGAAAGTCAGAAAATACAAAAAAATCAAGTATATGATTTATACCTAAAATGTATTCCCAGTTAGCAGAAAAGTAGGCATTTATTATTTGTTTTAAAATGTCAAAGCCAAACAAAAAAATGCAAATCCAAAACCCAACCCCACTGTCAAATCTCACAGTCAAACCTTTGGGCAGAAAGGAGAATATACGCATGGGAGGGAGAAGCAAACAACAGAGGAAAGGAAAGGGGGGTGGGGTACAGTGTCAGGATGACAGAACCCAGTTCTCAGGAAGCTAAGTTAGGCCCCTGCTGAGTGTTAACCCTTGACCATCTAAATAATGACAATGGCTCCAACAACAGCCACTCCACCACATGGCCTGAGCAGATATCCCTTCATTTAAAATGAATCAAATGATCCATGATCATTGACAAATGATCAAGGCGTAAAGAAACCCCGTTTATATAGGTAAACCGCCTTTCATGGGGGTGAGGGACATGCACTATTATTGCTGGCGCTGTGAAGGTACACTGTCCTTACCTGGTGCATGGAACTCAGGGCCTTGTACACATGAAGAAAGCACGTTATTTATTTATTTATTTTTGGATTTTTCGAGACAGGGTTTCTCTGTAGCTTTGGAGCCTGTCCTGGAACTAGCTCTTGTAGACCAGGTTGGCCTCAAACTCACAGAGATCTGCCTGCTTCTGCCTCTCAAGTGTTGGGGTTAAAGGTGTGTGCCATCACCACCCGGTGAAAGCACGTTATTGTTGAGCTACATCCCTAGCCCTATCTATCTTTTACTTGCTCTACTATTAGTAAATGTGACTTCCACAATTAAAGAAGAAAAAGAAAACATGTCAGTGAGATGGCTTAGCAGAGTGTGTGTCCTGTCCACCCATCCTGATGACCTGAGTTTGATCACCACAGGCCTCTCTTATGGACTCCTGAGCGCCACATACATTTGTTCTGTCCCCTAAAAACTTTAACTAGAAAAAAGGAAAAGGAAGCAAAAATAAAGGTATTTTAGATGAATATAGTCATTTTCTGAGTGTACTAAGAAACAGGAGGGTGGAGACTCGGAGGCTGGGTGGGACAGTGTAACTTCTGGATTTTGTTTTGTTTGGGACAAGTTTTTACTATGTTGCCTTGGCTGACCTGGAACTCACTGTGTGTAGACAAAGCTGGCCTCAAACTCAGACAGATGCACCTGCTTCTCCTTCTGAAATGCTAAGAAAAAAGGTGTAGGCCACCGACACCTAGCTATTTCTGGAAATCAGAGGGCTATCTACACATGGGGTATCAATGGAAAGAAATGTTCTTTTTCTTAACTGGTGGTTCATATCTCAGCAATTCTTTTTTTATGCTTGGGTAGATACTATTTCTTTATTTAGGCTTTTTTGAGGCAAGTGTTTCTCTGTGTAACAGTCCTAGCTGTCCTACAACTCACACTATAGATCAGGCTGGCTTTGAATTCACAAAGATCCGCCTGCCTCTGCATCTCAAATGCTGAGATTAAAGGTGTGCGCCACCACCCAGCCAGAAAGGAGCAGACCTTTAAAGCCTGTGATTTGTTGGCTGGACTGGTGATCACCACCACAGGCAAAACACCTGCCAGAACAGCAAAGATAACTTTACAACATCCACCCTTCCAACAAAACACTGCTTTCTGTCCAGAGCGCACATTCTGACAAAGTGGCCCTCTTTCAGTAGGCCTTGGTTTCCTTTTCAGCTAGTCTAAGAGCTGCAAACAGCTAGTAGATACAGCCTGTGTATAAAAGTCAAAGTGCTTCACTGGGTTTTAAAAATCTTGAAGCCAGGAGATGGTGATGCAGGTCTTTAATCCCAGCTCTTGGGAGGCAGAGGTCAGCCTGGTCTACATAATGAGACTCTTATCTCAAAACAATAAACAAAAGAAAATATCCCTGTCAAAAATTTATTTCGTTCTGACAGGTAAGTCTGGTCTTTGTATATGCACACTCACAGTAGGAGTGCCTTACTTACCACTAGTTGCATATCACTATGAAAACTGCCTAATTTCTGAGTCCTTGAATGGTCTCTGGGACTCCCAAAGGCAACAGGCCACTCTGAGACATGACATTTTATACACATGAAGAACACAGGGATCCAAAAGTGAGCAAACACAGCTAAGATGCACAAGTGGCTATAATAAGCACATGAAAAGGATGTACATCACAGAACATTAGAGAACCCATGACTCAGACATCATCAGACACTGGTAGAACTGAACGAATGAAATGGGAAAATTAAACGGCACAGCCACAGTGGAGCTCCTTAACGGGTTTAACGCAGTGGTTTAGCGCTCAACTTGCAGACTCAAGGATCTGAGTTTCATCCCCAATGTGCCCTCTCCTAAATCACCATGTACTGTGCAGTTCTGCTTCCAGATCAATCAACTCTGGCTGGCAATCAAGAACACCCTCACACAAGTTTTTGAGTAGTCACATTTTCATTTCTCTTGCACAAACACAGAGGAGGGCTTGCTGTGGTATTATGAAAAAGAATGACCCCCATAGGTTTATTTGTTTGAATGCTTGGTCTCTAGTTAGAGGAACTGTTTAGGAAGAATTAGGAGGTAGGGCCTTGCTGGAGGAGGGAGAAGACTTTGAGATTCAAAAGCCCACACCAAGCCCAGTTAGCTCTCCTACTTGCAGACAGAAGTTCTCAGCTACAGCTCTAGTACCATGCCTGCCTGCTCTCTACACCGTGATGTACATACACAGTCACCACCTGAAACTGGAAGCCCCAACAGACTCTTATTCTTACAAGTTGCCTTGGTCATGGTATCTCATCATAGCAACTTAAAGTAACTATGACAGAAGGTAGTGCCAGGAATGGGGCTACGGCTGTGATAGACCTAACATGCAAGATTTATTTATTTATTTATTTGAGAAATATGCAAGATTTTGGGACCTTGAACTAGATTTTGAATATTGTAAATGGGGCTTATGGGCCATCCTAATAGGAGCTCGGAAGATTACTAGTAGTGCTGAGAGCAATGTGGACTACAGAGGCCCAGCTCAAGAGGTTTCATATGGGTACAATATTAATAACTGGGCTACAGAGCATTTGTGTGATATTTTGGCAAATAATGTAGCTGCTTTTTGTTCTAAGAATCTGTCTGAGGCTACCTTGAAGAGCTGTGGTATTTCAGAGGCAGAGGAAATTCCAAGACAGCCCTTAGAGTAAGAACCCACCCAGCTAGTCTTACAATATGTGAAAAGGTCAGAGGAATTATGGTTCCTAAAGAGCAACAAATCAAGTTTATACAAATGCAACTTAAGGAGGGGACCAGGCTCCACCCCAAGCAGGCAGCCAAACTTGACAGCATGGGTTCTGGCTTTGAAATCAAGAAGGATACAGTAAAGGGGCTGTGGAATCTTCTGTGCAGTCAAGGAAGAGTGGCTAAAGCCAGGCGTGTGGTAGGTAAGCCTCTGCACGGAGGCTGGAAGAGGCTATGGAAGTGAAGCCTGGATTGTGTTGAATACCCCAGGAGGATGGAGGTACCAAAGCCTTGGGGCATCTGCCAAGGAGAGCTAATGTAGACAGGGGGTGAAACAAGCCCAAAAAAGAGAAGTGTGCTTCAGTCAGCAAATCTGGAAGGACAAAGCCAACTAAGCTCTTTGACATCAGACAAACTATACAGTGGTTCTCAGCCTTCCTAATGCTGTAGTACAGTTCCTCATGTTATGGTGATCCCCAACCACAAAATTATTTTTGTTGCTACTTCATAACTGTAATTTTGCTGTTATGAGTCATAATGTAAATATCTGTGTTTTCCAACAGATATTTACCTAAGAAAGGTTAGCCTGACCCCAGGGGTAACAATCCAAAAGTTGGAACTGCTGCTTTAGATTGTTGAGACTATGAAAGACCATTGGGGACTTTTAAAATTGAAGTAAATGCATTTTGCATGATATGGCCACAAACCAAATGCGGCCAGAGAGTGGACTAAATGAGGTGATTTGAATGAACCTCACAGGCCCATATATTTGAATGTTTGGGCTCCAGTTGGTAGAACTGTTAGGGAAAGATCAGATGGATTAGGTGGTATGTCACTGGAAGTAGCCTTGCAGGTTTCAAAAGTCCTTAACATTCCTGGTTAATGCCCCTCTCTCTCCCTCTCTGCCTCCTACTTGCAGATAAAGATGTAAGCTTAGTCACTACTCCAGAGCTATGCCTGTCTGCCACTATTCTGTCATTAAGTTCATGGACTCATCCTCTCAAATTGTAAGCACCAACAGAACTTTTCTATAAGTTGTCTTGGTCATGGTATCTATCTCATCACAGCAACTTAAATTACCTCAGACACTCGCTGAACTATATAGTCATTCTATCCCTTACCTTTTGAGGAGCTACCATTGTTTTTTACTCTCCTACCAGCAGTGTGCAAGGATTTCACAGGTCTACATTCTTGCTAATACAGCAAGCTTTCCTTTATTTCTAAAGTAACTTATCTCATCATTGACAGGGTCTTTTCTTTCTTGAGTCAGTATCTGTAGCCCTGGCTGGCCTGGCATTCAAGAGATATGTCTGCCTCTGCCTCCCAAGTGCTGGGATTAAAGGTGCACACAACCAAGTCCAGCTGAAGATTTGGTGTGTGGGGGGGGTCATGGCAGGTATGTATGTGCACTCCCATGTTTGAGTACAGTATTTAGTGTCCAAAAGAGGGCATCAGATCCTCCTAAAGCTCAACTTATGGGCAGTTGTCAGCTGCCTGACATGGGTGCTGGGAACTAGACCGGGTCCTCCAAGAAGCATCCCTGCTCTTAATAAATTGTTTCTTTAGCCCTATCATAAGGATGATAAATCAACTGATTTCAACAGAACACCAAGCTTATAACTTGTAGGCAAACAAAAAATTGCATCAAAATAAATTTCTTGTAATGATGATAAAGAGATCTCAGATAACTGCAAGCTCCATCAATTTTTTCCCCTTCTGTATACCATAAATAGGATGAGAAAAAGGGAAGCACTGGTTAGAAACACCCTGGATGGAAACATTACTACCTTCAGGTTCCTACCCTTACTTCCTTCGATAATGGACTATGATATGAAACTGTAAGCTAAAATACTATCACCCTGCCCCCCCCCCCCCCGTGCTTTTGGTAATTGGTGTTTTTATCAAAGCAATAAAAACTCTAAGCTGCTTCCCACTTCTTGACTGCAGAAAACTCCCTCTGGCATAGTCTCACTTACAAAAACCCAAACACAGCTTAGTGTAACCACGGTGCCCACCCAGTATGATGATTCAGGCAACAATCCCATCCCAGTGTATGCAGATGTCTCACAAAGAGCTGGTTTGCATTTCCAATACATTTCATCTGTTCTGTGCTTGGTAAGTTCTAAGAATTAAGCCAGGGTGTGAGTCTCTGGCTCTTGCTCCAGAGACTCCATGCTGATGTTGCCAGCCTGTACCAGGCAACTGGCCAGCTTCTGAGCTGCAAAGGCATTGTGCAGCACAGTCTGAGAGCAGTACTAACGAGAACCAAGTACAGATACATACTGCATGCTGATTTTTGACACTATAATCTACACGTCTGTAGAGAAAGACTACATTTATTCCTCATGCCATTAGTTCAAAAGGGTCTCCTGCTTGCACTTATATTTCTTGAAATACTAGCACTTTGTTTTGTTTTTTGTTTTTCGAGACAGGGTTTCTCTGTGGCTTTGGAGCCTGTCCTGGAACTAGCTCTTGTAGACCAGGCTGGCCTCCAACTCAGAGATCCACCTGCCTCTGCCTCCCGAGTGCTGGGATTAAAGGCATGTGCCACCACCACCCAGCTGAAATACAGCACTTTAAACATTAAAGTGTTTGAAGAATTAAGATGTATATTACAGCCTTTCATTCTCAGGGTGCTTGGGTCAATGTCAAGTGAAGGTCACCTGTGTACCCCACCCCCAATGTACAAAATTGACTGTGCAACTTATATCTGCCAACTATTTTTAGTTGGCATCCCAAGAGCATAATCCCAGAGAAGTGAGCCTAAGCAGGATTTTCATGAATGTCCCATCACCAGGGAATCTCTTGGCCTTAGGGACAGGGCTGTTTGTGGATCACTCACTCTTGGACACAGCCTTCCCCATGAATAATACAGGATTCCACTGCCCACCTGTGGAAATTCCTGTTCTTCAAGTGCAGGGCCATGGCTTTAACCTGCATCTCCTCCCCAGCTCTAACAACACTAAGGAGGATAGGGTCACAGCAGCTCTGTCCCTCAAGCCTCCTCCCTGTTGGCGTCCCAGCTGTGCTCTGGATCCAGGAGAAAGAAGTCTGGCCTCTGGCGCAGGGGACTTTAAGGCACAACAGAGAGTGAACATAGGATATTTTGTACCTTTAACCTGGCCTCTGAGTGGTATGGAATTTGGTATTGGTGGAAGAAGAGTGGATAATGGTGTCACAACATCTGGAAAAGAAGTACAGGAAGCTCTTGTGAACTTAGACTGCACACACAGGCTGGCCAGCGAGCAAAGTCATCCACGCGCAAGAGAAAACACCTTCCTATCTGTCCAAGGAAACTGCTCAATGAGAAATATACCCAAAACACTGCAGCACATCCAAGAAATCTTGCAGACTGGAGACTCTTAATTTCATTTCTTTCTTTCTGAGACAAGGTTTCTCTGTGTAACTACCCTGGCTGTCTTGGAACTCTCTCTGTAGACCAGGCTGGCCTTAAACTCAGAGGTCTCTGCCTGTCTTTGCCTCAAGAGTGTTGGGGTTAAAGGCACATGCCACCACTGTCTGGCCTTAACTTCATTTCTGAATCCCTCCCAGGCTTTACAAAGCCAGAGCATCACATTACTTGTAATGTGGTAAGTCCAGATCAGTAAGCAAGACCTCAATACCCCTGCTGAAGCTACTTAACTGCCCTAGTCCTTTGCAGGAATGCCCTCAGAGGCTCTCCTTTACCCTTTTAATACCACTCCCCACCAAAGGACCTGCTTCTGCTCTCTCTTGTAAAAAGCGGCTCTTTCTTACAGAAGTGGGGAATGCTAACAGTGGAACAGCTGACCATGCAGAAACTGCCACTGTCTGTTGCAGCCTTGGGTTTGCTGTAAACAGTAGGCCTGAAACCTTCAGGGTAAGAACACCAGGAGGCTCTCCTCCAAAGCAGTTTTTAAGGTGAGGACAGGACCAGTAAAGGGTCTATTGTCTACCACCAATACCATTGTCACTACCACCAACTTGTCTAGTCCCATGAAGCCTCACTGACATGAACAGTATGCCTGGATGAGGATGAATTACCACCACGGCCCCAGGAAAGCAGAGGCTACATAGATGGCTGCAGAGGCTGGAGGTAAACAATTACCTTTCATGAAGAATCGGCAGGTGGGGCGAGGCCTCACCTTCCGGTCACTGGGGTCCTTCACTTCTCCTTCCTCCAAGTCATCATCCTGAAACAGAGAACAGTCATCTGGAGGTGAGCTGACCCACCTTGCCCACCACACCTCTCCACCAGGCCAGCAGCACAGAGATGGATGTGGGAAGCATCCGCCTATCCAAAGGCTCAATCTGAAATGCTCAGCTACACAACAGATGGTCTCCCCATCACCTATAGCCTCAGAAGAATATTGTGGGAATGATGGGCTCCACTTCAGGGCAGAGCTTTGATCTGTTTCTATCAACTGTGAGCAGGCAATGGTCACACTTTGGTCTTTACTACTTTGTACATTAGCAGTGTATAAACCTAGTATTCCATGCCCTTTGAACACTACTTGTCTCTGATGAGGGAAGTCAGGTGACTGTGATGGGCAATACCACCTTGTGGCTCATTCTTTACCTCACCATCATTTTAGAGAGACCTAAAAACTTTGGGCAACAGAACCTAAGTTGTATTCCCAGGGTTCTCACAGGGAGCCAAGACCTGACCACTGCTCTGTGATCTCCCAACCACCCCTGAGCCCAGGCCTGTCCCACCAACCTATGCCCATCAGCCTTGTCGCTGAGACTCCTTGTAGTACTCCTGTCCTGTGTTCTCTGGATAGCCCAAAATCCAGACGAGTAAGCAAAAATGCTTCCTGTCTTGGCCTGCTGACCCCATAAGACAAAAGCAGAACAAAGCCATGACAGCAAGTGAAAGAGCAACCCCAAGTCCAACACATTCGGGCTATTCCTGGTATCCTGCAGGTGAAACTAACCAAGGTGTTCCTGGGACACAGAAGCGCTTCTACAGGTCAGAGGGATCAGTAAGGATATCCTTGCCTGAGGTGGCAGGGGGATGCTGAGCCACACCTGCTCTGCAGGACCCGTTACTCACTAAAGGTCAGCTGCCAAGAATATCCTTGCCGGCACACACCAATAAGCGAGTGTCCAATGCAGCTGACCCACAGTCTAATGCATGCACTCCTCAACACTTACATAGGGGCACTGCCTGAGAGATGCTTATCCTACAGGGCAGTCTGAAGATAAGCAGGTCTTTGGCTAGGAGACTGCACCTGAGAAGGGAGTCTGGTGATGCAGCAATCACCTGAGACTGTGTAAAGAACAATGCATGTACTAAGCAAGAATCACAGTGGAGGTCAGATTTAAAGAAGGCATCTTCTGGGGTCCACAGATGCTCTGTGGGGACTGATAGAAGCTCTCTGCACAAGCCTATCTTCTGTTCTCCACTGTGAGCACTTCATTTCCTATCTCGGCACAAGCTCTCATTTTACTGCATACCTGGTCCAGCCCACCACTGACCATCTCTCTAGGAACAAGGGAGTCTGCTTCTCCTGGATCAGGAATGTCTGCTGAAGGGCCAGGGTCCTTGCCTGCTCCACCATACTCACATCTATCTCTCCATCATCAATCTCTCCATCGTCATCCTCTTTCTTCTTCTCCTTGGCAGCCTCTGTGGGTTCTTTTTCTCCCACACTCTGAACATCAGGTTTCCCTTCCTCTCCGGGAGTACCTTCCCCCTTTTCCTCCTCATCCTCTGCCCCAGCCTTCTCAGCTTCCTCCTCCTGGGCAGCAGGAGCCGGCTCCTCAGGAACCTCCTCATCATAGTCTAGCTCGTGCTCATCCAGTTCCCGGGTTACTGAGGAGGCTTCATCCCTGAGGTCACTTGTCCGGTCTTCCTCAACATCATCCCCCTCCTCGCACAGAGATCCTGCTGGGCCCCTGCTCAGCTCATGAGCCTCTGAGTCTTGATCCTGGGACTTGGGCTCACTGGCTTGGTCTTCTTCATCAGAGTGAGTCTCCTCCTGGCTTTGCACCCTAGTTGTATTTTCCTCATCCTCCAAATCAGAAGCCCTTTCCCCAGCTCCATCCAAATCTTGTTCAGATCCACTTTCCCTCAGAATGTCATCATCTGAGAGCGCCGGCTGCTCTTCATCCTCTGGAGAGTGAGGATCCAGTTCAGGGCTCTCAGCCACATCCATCAGGACCCGCAGATCTGCAAAAGACAGACAGCACAGACTCAGCACAGGCCTCTCCTCCTGACCCACATGCCCTCTGCCCTGAGGAGGAGGAAGGACCCAATCTGCCCTTGCTCCATACAGCCCCTCCCAAACCCACACAACTCCCTGTGGAATGCCAGCACATAACTCCACCAGGAACGGTTGGCCTCCACTCAGTCCTTCCTCTTGCCTGCAGCCGGAACAGGTGAAGAGAACTGAACAGTAAGTCATGGACTGAAAGAGCAGTTACTGGGATTCACGGGAATGACTACTGAAGCTTTCTACGGTGGAATGAGGTAGCACTCTAGGTCAGCCGTGGTTTTCAACTGACCCTTTTTCTCGTACTCTGCCTATCAAGCACAGCTTCTTGTCACCTCTTCAATCCCTCCCCTGTACTTAAGATTCAGACTCCAAGACTTCGTTCAGACCTGTCACCCAGCCTCCAGCATGTTCTTCAAAGGCACTGCTCTATCTAGGACCAGTGATACCTGAACCCAAACAACCAAAGCTATCCGTTGTACAAATGGATCACAACAATATTTTTAGACATTTAAGATATATATATAGATAGATTTTTTTTATTTATTATGTATATAGTATTCTGCCTGCATGTATGCAGGGTACCAGATCTCATTATAGATGGTTGCAAGCCACCATGTGGTTGTTGGGAATTGAACTCAGGACCTCTGAAAGAATAGCCAGTGCTCTTAACCTTTGAGCTGTCTCTCCAGCCCTTAAGTCTTATTTTTAAATAAAAAACTTTTTCCTGCAGGGCGGTGGTGGCGCACGCCTTTAATCCCAGCACTCAGGAGGCAGAGGCAAGCGGATCTCTGGGAGTTCGAGGCCAGCTTGGTCTACGAGAGCTAGTTCCGGGACAGGCACCAAAGCTACAGAGAAACCCTATCTCAAACAAACAAACAAACAAACAAAAAAAAAACCTTTTTTCTTTTTAGACGACTCACTTCTATTTCTACAAATCCAGATTTAATCATATAATTGAAGCACATGTTTTCTGGTTTTCCCCTCCACAACTCATAGAAAGCACTTTGCTCTGCGTGGTGTAGCAGTACATGCTTATAATCACAGCACTTGGGAGCAGGAGGCTACCCCACACTACACAGCAAAACCCTGACTCAATAAAAAAGCCCATGGCTGCACTTGGTTTAAAAGTGAGTTAGAAAGTAAGTAAGCGTAGATGTCACACATAGCACTCAGTAGCCAGCATTGCTATCGCAGCAGCAACAGACACCAACTTACTTCATGAAGGAAGAAGAATTTGGAGTTTATCTAATTCTATATTCTGAGGCTGGAAACAAACACAAACAGGCTGTTTGGTACCTAGCAAAACGCACAATTTACTCATTTTGGGATCACTATGTGTTCAGAGGTACATATATTCATGTTCTTTTTTGTTTGTTTGTTTGTTTTGCTTTTTTCAAGACAGGGCTTCTCTGTGTAGCTTTGAAGCCTGTCCTGGAACTCACTCTGTAGATCAGGCTGGTCTTGAATTCACAGAGATCCGCTTGCCTCTGCCTCCCGAATGCACCACCACTGCCTGGCTTTATATTTATGATCTTTATAGATTATATTTACATAACTTTAAATTTATCTATTAAAGATAAAATGTATGTTTCAACTTATGCACTTTGTGGGGTGAGCACTGTGCTAAAAATTGAGTTCTGGATCTTACATATGCCATGTAAGTGCCCTATAACCAAGCTTCAGCTCAGAACCCGAATTTGTATTTTTAAAAACTTGTAGCCTGTCGGGTGTTGGTGGCACATGCCTTTAATCCCAGCACTCAGGAGGCTGAGGCAGGAGGATCTCTGTGAGTTCGAGGCCAGACTGCTCTATAGAGTGAGTTCCAGGTCAGCCAGGAATACACAGAGAAGCACTGTCTGGAAAAACCAAAACTATCACAGTTACTCAAAAATACACAGCAGTCAAGGTTTTCTGTTCATCTAGCAACAGGGCAGAGGAAGAAATACTGAAGGAAATTATTAACTCATCCTACCTGAGCATAATAAACACATGTCAGTTTGGAAACCTAGGATTTATGGGATGAGACAAGGATTGTTGAGAGTTTGAGGCCAACCTGGACTACACAATGAACTACAGAGAGAGAGAGAGAGAGAGAGAGAGAGAGAGAGAGAGAGAGAGAGCGCGCGTGCACGCAAAAAACAGTAAGAGCAAGTTCAGAAGCTATGTGCACACTCTGATCTCCGCAGAGTGCAGTGAGGGTCCTGAAGTGGGCAAAGGTGAATATCATGTAGACAGGGGCTCTGTGCTTTTCCACTAGAGAAAGTTGGTGCAAAGCGCTAGTGTGGATAGGTAGAATTTTAGTAATTAAGTCAAGTTAATGTCAAGAACAACAGCCCAATATATCAACACTAAGGAAGACAGGAATTCCTTAGTGTGTAATATCTGATCCCTAGCTTTGCAGTTTTTATTACATTGTGTATATATATATATATATATATATATTTTTTTTTTTTTGGTTTTTGAGACAGGGTTTCTCTGTAGCTTTGGTGCCTGTTCCGGAACTAGCTCTCGTAGACCAGGCTGGCCTCGAACTCCCAGAGATCCGCTTGCCTCTGCCTCCTGAGTGCTGGGATTAAAGGCGTGCGCCACCACCGCCCGGCCTACATTGTATATTTTTAAGTCTTCATAGAGGCCCAGGGACCTCTCATCTCTTTAGCTGCCTAGGGGTAGCACCTGGTACCCATAGGAAGTCAGTCATGTGGAACTTGTTACGAAGTCTCATATGCACTACTTGAAACCCGAAAATTCCTATTCTAGTATTTTATAGCTAAAGGCAACCTTGTAAACAAAGTTATCTTTTAAATCAACTGTTCCACAAAACCAAATGTTCTGTCTAATTTGGAAGTCTTACAACCGATACTGTAGAAAACAAAGTCCAGCTCCAAGATGCTACCCTCCTTGTAACATACTATCTTATATATGGTTCACAAGACCTTCTAACTTGGTCACAGCCCTTTTCTGGGGCCCTGGTACAAGTTGGTTTGCTTTTGGTTTCAGTTAAATTAGGTTAATGAGTTGTTTTTCACATTTTGAAAATCTTGAAAGGAAATCCTATGGTAAGAAATGGAGACAGAGTGCCCAACTAAACAGCTGAACTTTAGTAAGAAGCAGGCTGGTGAAGGAGAGAAGGCTAATGTGTATGTCTTAGGACCATCATTTGGGCATTCTGAACTTGTGTTCCCAGACCACAGATGGAATTAGTTCTAGTCCCAGCTACTGAAGTTTTACTGTAAATTCTTTTTGGATACAGACCATGAATAAACTAGGGTCTTAACAAAGCTGCGGGCTCTGTCTTTTCCTTCCTCCAAATATCAATGCACTAGACATTCACCACAAAGACACAGCCAGGCTGACTAGCTTGAGAAATCTGAAAGGCTGGTGTGCTGTGTACATGCCCACTAAACCTTCATGCCCTCCAGGTGAATTTACAGTTACTTATAGGAGTAAGTCACAAGAAGTAAGTTGACATCTGTTTTGTGAAGGTGGTTTTTGCCTTCACATACCATAAAGTGGTACGGTTAATGGGCCTGAAAGTACCTGTGACTGTCCTGGTGTGTGTGTAGGGGGTGGGGGAGGCAAGATGACTCGGATTCACAGGCTGTTCTGAACAACCAATGACAGGCATGAACAAGCCTGGACATTCAAAGTCTCTCTCCCTTTCTGGCAGTTCAAAACCCCCAAATTCCACTCCACGTTAGGCATCTTGTTTCTTATATTGTACATTATTCTGTTTATCTAACTGCACCTACCATATAAACTCCAACAACTTATTTGAAGGCTTTCGGAAGGTCTCTTCCTCAACTTCAAGTTGGGATCTTAAATTTCCAAAGGCCAAGTGTTAATGTCTTGGTTCCTAGGGACACACTTACTAAGAGGTGCAGGAATCTTTCTGTAGGTAATTTTGACAGGTAAGGCCTACTAGGAATTCAATCTTTTCTTTGCTCCCCGGCTTTTAACAAGAGGGTGAGTGGTTTTGCTCTATCATACTCTGGCTACCTTACCAACTGAATATGGTCTAGATTCTAGAATACACCAAACCGAGAGTCAAAATATGCTTTTTCTCCCCCTGCCTCCTTTTTTTTTTTTTTTTTTTAAATTTTTCTTTTTGAGACAGGGTTTCTCTATGTCTGGAACTCTTTATGCAGACCAGCTTGGCCTCAAACTCACAGTGATCAGCCTTCTGTCTTCTGATTGCTAGGATTACAGGTGTGTGCCACTAATCAACCTTTTATTTTTAGGAGTTCTCTCCTCAGGTATGTATCACAGTGACAAAACACATATACTCTTCTCGCTCCTTCAGGGTGAGAAAGGATGAAGGGTCTCAAAGGGCTGGACCTCAGTAGCCTATACACCACACACTGTACTATCTGGGAGTTCTGGGAGGCTGAACTGACTCCAACCACACTACTAATGGCAGAACAGTAATGTCACACTCTCCTCACAGTTGGTCGCTTTGAAGAACTGCAACAAACTACTTAAGAGCCTGGCCTGGTGAGCTGCCAACCCAGGTTAAAACTACTCTTGGTCAGCCAGGCAGTGTTGGCACACACCTTTAATCCCAGCACTCGGAAGGCAGAGGCAGGTGGATCTCTGTGAGTTTGAGACCAGCCTGGCCTACAAGAGCTAGTTCCAGGACAGGCTCCAAAGCTACAGAGAAACCCTGTCTCAAAAAACAAAACAAAACAAACAAAAAACTACTCTTGGTCAAGCATGGAGGCGGTGAGACTATTAAATGAAGCCAATTTCTTCATGTGGCTTACCACTGAGACAGGTGTTCCGCATGGGCTTCAGCAAAGGGGGAATCAATAAACAGACAAACACAACTTGTGGGAAACCTTTCTTTCTTGAGATAAGGCCTCACTATAATACTCCAGCTGTCACTATGTAGACCAGGATAGCCTCAAACTCAGAGATCCTCTCACCCCTGCTTCCCAAATGCTCGGATTCAAGGTGTGGGATACCATGCCCAGCTATGAGAAACTACATTGAACAGACCAGGTCCTATGCTGATGTCCAAGCTCTATTGTGCCTGCTTAAAATCCTCGTTCACAGCTTCAATGTATACAGCAAGAATGTCAGGATTGTTGACAAACACCACTCCAAAGTGACGTAAACTCAACCAAAAACTCTCTGATAAGGAGTAGTCACCTTTGTAGATGCCAAGGTATCTCTTTAAAGATGGGCAAGGCAAGAGCTTACCTGCTGGGTGTTCAGAAGTAAATCCACAAAGTTCTCTTAAAGTATTTGCGCATTCCCCACCTACAACTGAAGAGGAGTTTCAGGCTTTGGGGCATAGTGAACTGGTTCCAGAACTGGCTGGGCTTCATAAGCGCTCAGATCAAACACATTCTCCTCTCGGGGGCTCAGTAATGGTAACTGGCCTAGGGGTTGAGAATCTCAAACCCAGCCTTGGGACAGGAAATGTCAAGATGAACCAAACGCCCTCTTTCATGTTCCCCAAGTGGGTCTGAAGAATTACCCATTCTTGCAAATAAGTCCTAAACAGAGCTCATTTAAAGCTACTATTGTGCCTGGCAAACGCGGCTGTCAATGTATGCGGGGGGGGGGGGGTGACTAAATCTCCAGCAGCAGCGAGGCTGTTAAGTCTTAGTTTAATTTCCTCCAGCACCACAACTGTTGCTACTTTACGCCAAAGACTCCGTGTCTCTGAGCTCCCAGTCCAAGAGGCGAGGAGGTTACACTTCCTAAAGAGATGGAAGCCTCTCGGGGCACAGTGGGTACGTCCAACCTGTGCACACTTGAAGTTGCGAGAGCAAGTTGCAAGAGGCTCCAGAGAGCTCAAAGTTCTCCGTCGAGCCCGCCGACAGTCCAGGCGGGCCTCCTCCCGAGCCAACCTGCGTGCTCCTCTTCCCCTTTGTAGGCGGCGAACATGTGCCACGCCGAATGGCCCGGAAGAGAAATGACAGCTTCAGGAAAACCAAGTTCACCGTGGCAGACCGAGGCGCGCTAAGGCGCCGGGCCGTCCCAGGCCGGAGCGAGCTCGCGCCTGTCCGCTGTCCCGGGCCGCGCTTCGGCCCGCGGCTGCGCACAGCCGGGAGCGCGCCCGAGCTCGGGAGGCGGCGCCGGGCTCCCGGGCCTCGCTCCCGCCGCCGCTGTGGCGGCCTCCTCCTCACAGCCCGCCGGCCCCGCTTACCTCAGTGCGAGAATGGGAGGCGGCCACGGCTCCGCTGGGATGGGGGCGGCGTGGACAGGACGTTCCTCGGCCTTTCCACTTATCACTGGTTCTAGCTTCTGGCACGACGCGGGCGGAACAAACGGGCTCCACTACCCGCGGGGGCCGGCCATTGTGCGACGTCATCAGGCCGCGACGGCCGTACTGAGGGCCGGCGGGCTTCCCTCGGTAGCCCCGCCCTCCTCGCGCTCTCTTCCGGCCTCCGGGGCCCCGCCTCCGCGGCGCGCGCTCGGGAGTCTCCGCTGCTGCGCCCGCCCACCGAGGTCGGCGCGTGCGCAGCAGAGTCTGCGGACCGCTGGTAGTGGCTTCACGGGATGGGAAGTTGGTGCCAGCGGGCGAATTGTGAGCAGGGTAGGGAAAGCCCTTTGAGGCTCTTGGTGTGCGCTTGTGGACGCTTCAGGGCCTGAAAACTTGGGATTTGTTTTTTTTTTTGTTTGTTTGTTTTGTTTTTTCGAGACAGGGTTTCTCTGTGTATCTCTGGCTGTCCTGGATCTCACACTGTAGACCAGGCTGGCCTTGAACTCACAGAGATTATCTTCCCTCTGCCTCCCCAGAGTGCTGGGAGGCTTGCGCCACCACCACCCGACTGGGATTCGTTTTTGTCAGGCTCAAATTTCCTGTCTTATTAAATATCAGTGCTTGACCAAAAGTGTTTTGGGGACTGGAGGGTAGCTCTTAAGTAGAGACAGCACCTAGCAAGTGTGCTCAAGGCCCTGGTACGCCCCCTCTTCCCCAGAGAGGAGTTTTTGGAGCTATGTGTAGCGTTTAGAGCGGCGCTAAATATTCTTGGTCTCATTAAATGTGATTAACATGACCCAGTGTAATTGGGGCTCTGCTGCTGATGCTGGCTCAAACCCCCTTCCTCATCGCTACTGACAAAGGGTAGCCAGGTCGGGCCCCGTGCAAATCTTGGAGCTGATCTTGGGTTTACATGGTTGGGGGCTGCCTGTCTTCCTCGGACAATCTCAAGGTGAAAACAACCCAATGCCCATAAATTGATGAAAGAAGGAACTGTTCTGTTCTTAGAGTGGCACATTAATTCAGCCACAGAGGGATGAAGGTCTGACATATGCTATAAGCACAGAGGAACCCTAGAAAGGTGCTTGAGAGAAGCCAGTCATGAAACCCAAGCGGCTGGCTATGCCTGCGAGGGAATTTTTTCTTAATTGAATTATTTGAAGTGGCGAGACCGCCCCCCCCCCCCCCCCCCCCGCGCCTTTAATCTGGATCATTTGAGGTGAGAAGATCCACCTTTAATGTGGGCCACACCTTTTGGTGGCAGCCTATATAAAGGACATGGAAGGAGGAAGCCCTCGCTCTTTGCCTGCTCTCCCTTACTCTGGCAAGTTCATTTGTTCATTGGCATTAGGGCTACTTCTTCAGGATTTCAATGAATATTGAAGATCAGTTGAGACTTCCAAGCTTGTTGGACTGAATCCAGCCTACTGGATTCTTGAACTTGGTAGCCAGCCGTTGTTGAATTGACTGGGAACCCCGACTAATACAGTACTGAACTCGGAAATGATGAGAGGAGAGAAAGACTTCCTCCATAAGTTGTTTATGTCAGGTTTTTGGTCATAGCAAAAATGCAATTAACAGGATGGAGTGATGAACTGGGGAACTATTTGGCCTTCTAGATGAATCTTGAATTTCCCTCCTGTTCTCAATGTGTGCTCCACCCCTGGTTCCTGACTGAGCCCATGCTAAAGATTTCCCTTCTCATTCCTGTCCCCGCTGGGGACTATCCTAGGCAGTCAGAGCCACATTTTCAGACTCAATTTCAGTCACCTCCCTGATGGTTTAAGACTCCTTCTGTGGCTCCTTTTGCTATCAGATAAAACCTAAACTAATGCACCAACTTCCCTATGGCCCAGTGCTCCCAGCCCATCTCTCCGGCACCATATCTTCTTTCCTGGCCCTTCAATTTGCCATCTAATCTCTGTCCCCAGGTGTGCAGGATAGTCTGATGTCAACTTGACACAAGCTATATTCATCAGAGAGGAGGGCCCCTCAACTGAGAAAACGCTGCCATAATATCCAGCTGCAAGGCATTGTCTTAATTAGTGATTGGTGGGGGAGGGTCCAGCCCATTGTGGGAGGCGTCATCCCTGGGCTGGTGGTCCTGCGTTCTATAAGAATATAGGTTGAGGGGGCTGGAGAGATGGCTCAGTGGTTAAGAGCATTGCCTGCTCTTCCAAATGTCCTGAGTTCAATTCCCAGCAACCACATGGTGGCTCACAACCATCTGTAATGAGGTCTGGTGCCCTCTTCCGGCCTGCAGGCATACACACAGATAGAATACTGTATACATAATAAATAAATAAATATTAAAAAAAAGAATATAGGTTGAGCAAACCAGTAAGTAGCACCCTCCCCACACACACCATGACCTCTGCATCAGCTCCTGCCTCCAGGTTTCTGATCTGTTGAGTTCCTGTCCTGACTTCCTCCAATGATGGAAGATGCTGTGGAAGTGTCAGCCAAAGAAACCCTCTCCCTCCCCCACACTTTGCATTGGTCATGAGGTTTCAGCAGAGCAACAGAAACCCTAAGACGCCAACTCTAGACATGGGTCTCTCAAACTACCTGAAACTCTTTTTGCCTGGTTCACATTTATTCATCCTTAAGTCTTACCGTGGCTGGTTTCTTTTCAGACACACTGGAGCTAAGTGCCACCTGCGTGGATCACTCAGTCCTGCCAATGAGGGTATGCCCTTGGCAGGGTTCCACCAGAAATCCCGGTGGTCTCTGCTTAACAGGTCAGGCAATTCTGATGTTCAGAGCACGTGAGACTGGAGTACCTTGACCTTTGGCTCCAAGAGACATGGATGAGAACAGTCACAGAGATCTTATAGTAACTGGAAAAATGGGGAAAAAAATCCTGCAAATGACCCAAATATTTACCAAAAGACACAACAATACTGTAACTAATACTATATACTACTTACAATGTTGCAATGGTTAAAAATGATGTGAATCTTGAATACATAAAAATAATATTTGGAAGTAGGGGCAAAGCTCAAAAATTATATTGGACTAAAAGGTCAAGTGGCAGAAGAAAGGCAGATGGATCATTGTTTCCACTGTGGCAAACACCACGGCGAAAGCAACTTGGGGAGGAGAGGGTTTGTTTCAGTCACAGTTTATAATCCATCAGTGGGGAAGTCAGGGTATGAGCAGGCGCAGTCATTGGAGGTTGCTGATTCCTGGCTTGTTTCTGTGGTTTGCTCATCCTGCTTCTGTATAGCACCCAGGACCACCTGCCCAGGAGCGACACTGCCTCCGTGATATGACTTGTGTGCAAACAATCTGATGGGGGAAGTCTCTCTGTTGGAGCTCCTTTTTGCAGGTAACTCAAGCATGTGTCGAGTTAGCAAAAACAAAACCAACTAACCAAAAGACAGTCATGCTCACATAAGACTATGATCGTGAATATTTTTGGAGGTGTGGAGGAAGTGAAACACACATACTGTAGTAAGGAGGCCACTAGTTAGTTCCCGGCCGCTCAGCCCTGAAATAATCACACAGAAACTATATTATTTAAATCACTGTTTGGCCCATTAGCTCTAGCTTCTTTTTTTTGTTTTGTTTTGTTTTGTTTTTCGAGACAGGGTTTCTCTGTGGTTTTGGAGCCTGTCCTGGAACTAGCTCTTGTAGACCAGGCTGGTCTCAAACTCACAGAGATCCGCCTGCCTCTGCCTCCCAAGTGCTGGGATTAAAGGCGTGTGCCACCACCGCCCGGCTAGCTCTAGCTTCTTATTGGCTAATTCTTACATCTTAATTTCACCCACTTCTAGTAATCTGTGTATCGCCACATGGCTATGGCTTACCGGCTAAAGTTCCAGCGTCTGTCTCAGGCTGTGCTTCATGGCATCTCTCTGACTCTGCCCTTCTTTCTCCCAATATTCAGTTTAGTTTTTCTCGCCTACCTCTGGCCTGCTATTGGCTCAAAGCAGTTTCTTTATTCATTAATGGTAATCACAGCATACAGAGGGAAATCCCACATAAACATACTGCCACTAGGGGTATAAATGGTGTAGCCATTTTAGAAGGCAAGAAACCAGTATGAACAGGAATGGTGGTGTATGCCTATAATCCAAGTACTTTGGAGGCTTTGGCAGGAAGATGACTTCAAAGTCAGCCAGGAGTGAATCTCTTGGAAACAACAGATTTTGATGGAGCGGCAGGGCTGCGTCCCCAGCACCCGGCCGCCCGCATGGCTAGCTTATGCCCCGAAATAATTACACGGAAACTGTATTTTTTTAAACACTGCCTGGCCCGTTATCTGTAGCCTCTTATTGGCTAGCTCTTACATATTGTTCTAACCCATTTCTAATATTCTGTGTAGCCCATGAGGTGGCTTACCAGGAAAGATCTTAACCTGTGTCTGTCTGGAGTGGGAGAATCATGGCGACTCCTCGACTAAGCTTCTTTCTCCCAGAATTCTGTTCTGTTTACTCCACCCACCTAAGGGTTGGCCTATCAAGGGGCCTAGGCAGTTTCTTTATTAATAAGAAATCACTCCCACATCATTTCCCCTTTTTCTGTTTAAACAAAAAAGAAAGGCTTTAACTTTAACATAGCAAAATTACATATAACAAAACAGTTATCAAGTAAGAATCACAGTTACAATATATATACATA